>NC_140579.1:755840541-755860239 GCF_964204655.1 Triturus cristatus
CCCACGGGATATATGTGCAGTGTCTAAACACACATGCGAGTTACCATAGAATTTAAATGGGAACGTAAAAGTTAGAAACAAGTTGATTTAGGACACTTCCGGATGGACTAGGATAAAGTTACTGAAAACTAGGACACTTGGAAAGTTAATACAAACAGGAGCACCGGAGTACTCGCGTTACCTCACCCACAGGAGCCGGGTGCATAGGTGTCAAGTTGTGTGGGATTTCGTCGCTGAATCCTATGGAGACCTGTAAAAAGATGCTATAGGCGACCAGGAGAGAAGTGTCTGGTTGGATCCAAGGGTGGATCGAGGATGTAGAGTACCTGAAAGCAGAGGGGACAGAGTCTGGGTCACTTGCCACGAGTTCAGTTCGTTCTTTTTTTTGGGTGGATCCCCATTCAGTGTAACTGGGAATTTATTTTCAATATGCATAAGCATATCATGCCCATTCTCTGCATAAACTTTGGAAACAGACTTCTCGCTCTGATGTGCCCTTTAAATATACAGAAAAAAAGATTGAAATTATGGCAATAGCAGATCAAAATAGTGCTGTGTGATAAAAAGAGAATGGTTTCAGTAGAGATCATTCACAGGTTTGGTTAATTTAGATTTGCAAAATGCAAGAAAACCTTTAAAATTTAGTAACTGAATTCTGAAACAGCATCTTACAGAATATATATGTAAATTAAAGAACAGAAAAAAGTGAAACATGATCTACAAAGTGTTCATACATTTATGACATAGAGAAGTATATTTAAAAAACAAAAGAGAACATATTACATTGCATACCTTTGATGTTGCTCTTTAGGGAGGGCTGCAAAATGCACAGTAGACTTTATTTTCAAGTCTCTGTAAATGAACACAAACAGTATTAATGGCTAGTTATTGTTTGAAATAAAGGTCTAAATATAACAATTATTTGTCATTGAAGTCTAATGATTATAGTATTGCAACTGTGTTTTCTAGAAGTCAAAGAGAGAGCAAAAACAATGATTGTTTTCTCACCATGGTATTTCCTGGGTAAGCTTATTCAGCAGTTTTGCTGCAGCACAGATATTTTCCACCCTCATCATTCGGTAATGCTTTTCAGCAGTTGGTGTGGAGTGTGCCATATAATCAGCCACAAGGCTTTTTTCCGCGTCAGAGCAGTCTTTTTTTGTTGCTGTCTCGAACACACGTCTCGCTTGCTGGCTCGTGATCGAAGGGACACTGTATCTGTAAGAATTATTGACATGTGACACCTGTTCGACTTACTATGAATATTTATTTCAAGGATTTATTTGGCTCGTGAGCTGATACCATTTTCAACAGAGGTAATACTAAAGCCATCTATTTGGATGCCAAATGAACCCCTAACCCTATTAAACTTATAGACAAACATCAGCCATTTGGAGCATGTGAACTCAAAGTGTGCAGCCATCACTGCAATAATACCTTTCATGAAATCGGTGGAGATCATTAGACGGATTATATATTGCACCCCCAGTGGATGATATAAAAAATGTATCATCTGTTGAAGCAGTCTTCCTTTTCCTTAACTTCTCCGGCCTGATCGTGGTGAAATATCGCTCAAACCACTGCAAGTAAAGAGGGAAACTAATATGAATTCACATTAAAAATGCATCTGTGACTGAAGTATTCACAATCTGTAATATTTTAAAGGTCAATACGAATTGAACTGCCTATACACTAAATTAATGGCACTCAAATAATCAGTTTTAAAACAAACAATTACAGGGATGCAAAGATTGTATCTAACGTAGTAGTGCTGGGTATGTGACTATCTTGTTAGGAACAGTGTCCTCTTTACTGAATACCTGTTCTTCTTCACGGCTTAAACAAAATGATGCAATCTGCTGAGCTGCAGTCTTGTGTTCTTTGACTGCAACAATTGCATAATAGTTTCCCTCCTCATCATGGTAGGATCTTCGTTCTTGCCATTCTTTAACCTGCAAAATTGTGAGATATTTATAATAATTACATAGTGTTTATAATTCTTTAAAAGTCCTTCTTTTAAGAGATACAAAAATTAAACATTGAGCATGGTCATGCCGAGGAAGAAGGAAGGCTCCGATGATACGTTGATGGATCCTAATAATTGTTTTTAGTTTGTTACCATACCTGAAAGTTCTTCACAACACCAGGTCTTTGTACATGTTTTAGGAGCAAAAGTGCCTCTAAATAGTATAATACCAGTAGTGTATCCTGTACAGAGAATTTCTGCTTGTTGGAGAGTTTTTTGATGACTTGAAGAAATTCCTCCTTTGCTTTCACTAAGATATGTAAGCAGTTTCCAGGGGTAATTTTCTCTGTAGTAAACTCCATGTACCTAAGAGATGTGTGGAAAGTCATAGTAAGTGTCAGAGAGAAAATTTAAATCTACAGTTATAGGAAATGTTGCTGTTTATTTTCATCTGATGGCTATTGTACTTAATAAATCATAAACTTTTACCTTCTGTGTGTCACTTCTTTAGAAATGCCTCTACTAATTTTTTTCTGCATATCCTTCATTACGCAGAGAAAATGCTGAGCGGCTGTATATAGGTCATTTTCACTCTCTCTTAAATCTGTAGCAACAGTAAGATAATGGATGAAACGTTTTAGATTTTTCATGTAGTTTACAACTGTCTGCTGGGCCAGGCCTGATGTTTTTAGCAGATTGAAAAACTCGCGTGTCCGAGGTATGTTCTTAATGAAATCCGTAGTTGGTGCTTCAGGATTGTAGAAAAATAAGAATCTTGCTACATTTTCCAGCTTTAATTTAAAAAAAAAAAACAGATAACAGTTATTATATAATTTGCTGAAAATCATGATTAATAGTATTAGCAGTAGAAACACCTATAGTAGTAAGAGCCTTTTTATATTACCTCTTGCTTGAAGTTGCAGACGGAGAGATCCTCTTTCAAATAGTTCCGGAAACCAACTAAAAGTTGGCAATCCAAGGAATGCTTCCTGTAAAGTCCCATGTCATTAAGCTTCTTGCGTATGGATGTCTGCCATGATTTTCCTCTTGGACTGTGTAATTGAATGGTGAAACGTTTTTGAAAACAAACTGTTTAAGATTAAATAGTTAACCAAGATGCATGTGATGCAAACAGATAGTGGTTATTTACACTTACGGTTGATATAATTCAGATTCTTTATCAGCTCCTTCTTCTTCCTCGTCTATCTGAAGGTCAGTATCCATTTCTTCTTCTGATGTCACAGGAAGTCTAAAAAGGAAGGGTTATATTTGAGCCGTAAAAATGTGCATGGATAGAATGGAATCCCTCCCAAGAATTAAAATCATCTGTTAGTGAAATAGAGGATATATAACAATTGATAATGTTTAAAGAGTTAACAGTTATAGCAAACTAACAATAAATACCAAAAGATTGTTTACTTACACAACAACTGGATCAACAGGCTTTCCAATAATGAAACAACCATTTGTTTCCAACATTTTGATAACAGGTATCAGGGCCTCTTCAATGATAAGAAGCTTTAGATTCTCATAATTGTAGATCCTTCCCTTCGCAAGATGGTCAATCATGGATGATCTAGCTTCTTTGACTGTTTTTCTAATCTCTTCAGGAGTGCTTCGCTTCATGCAAACTCTAGACAAGTGAAGTGGCAACTGCACACTGTTTTTAAAACATTTCACGCAAACAAGAGGAATGCGATTGACTTTGCTAGGAAGAAAAAAGAAAGTTGCACATTTAGAATAGCAAATTTGTTTTAAACAGAATGACATTAAATATACTGCTATTAAAAGTCAAAGACTATGTATAAACACATAAAAATAATGAAAGAGATATAAAAAGTATTAAGGAAAACCATATATCTGTAAAACATTTAATTGTTGACAGGCAGGTTGAAGTTTGGATATGATCCGGCTCTCTGATGGCTATGTCAATGTAATCATGAAGTGTGACCTTATCCTAATCCTTCAGCTCAGGGTTTCAGGACCTAACATGACAGGTAGTTTGCACCTGGCTGAAGGAAAGGTAGGCCCATTTAGGTCAAGCAGCCACCTGCAAACACAATCCTTGTACATGCAAAACAAATATTGCATTAAAAAGCTAAACATTGTATCAAGTCCAGAAAAATGGCATAGGCATGGAAGCTGACCACTTTAGCTATATGCTAAATGTATGAAGATTGGTGGACTGGTCCTTTAAAGCCATATAAACTATAAGTTCAAGTAGTATTTTGTCCCAATTAAAAATCAACCAAAGGTTTGAGAATTAGCACATGTGGGCACCCTACTCTCAGCGATATTGTGCATTTTACATTATGCATCTGTCACCCATGGTTCCTGATTTATACTGTAAAATGTGCACTGTTCTTTGACTGAATGCAGCTAAAAAGATTATGAACTAAAAATTAAAATATTATTTCACACCACTTAGCAGATAAACAACCAATGAACTATGGAATATGTTAGAGGGAGGCAATTTGAAACATGTGGGCAGCAGTATCTCAGCATTATTTTGCATGTTAAATTCTGATTCTATCTATCACGGATCTTGATTTATAGTGTAAAACGATAGATGTCAAATGGATGTATAACGATACATCGCGTGCCTTTACCACGCGTCTTTTACCTAGCACAGAACCTTACATCGCCTACTATTACATCGCTAGCTGTTGCAACATGAATGCGTTGCTTTCTATTGGGCAGAACATAACCTCGCAGTACATGACCTCGCACGCCATAACATCGCATTTTCTATGTGTGCAATGCTGCCTCGGTGTCCGTTAATGTCTGGCTATCTTGTGAATTTAATGTATCTGTCTCAATATGTACACTGCTGCCCGTTCTCTGGTAGTGTCTGGCTAGCTTGTGAATTGAATACATTTGTCTCACTTTGCATGCTGCCGCCGTGGTCTCCGTTAGTGTTGGGCTTTCTTTTCAATTAGGTGCTTCTGGCTGCTGCCAGGGTGCCTGCATTGGAGGGTCTGGCTATACTGTATATTATATCCATTCATCCCCTTATATTGTGCTGCCCTAGTCTGCAGTTTCTGGCAGCATCCAGGTCACCTTGTGAATTAAATGCATCTGACCCCAGTATACGCTACTACAA
The DNA here is from genome assembly GCF_964204655.1 of Triturus cristatus. NCBI lineage: Eukaryota > Metazoa > Chordata > Amphibia > Caudata > Salamandridae > Triturus > Triturus cristatus. The sequence goes on from NC_140579.1 coordinate 755,845,611, forward strand.
TGGTATGTATCACAATGTCTGGTTATTTTGTGAATTGGATACACTACTTTTAAAATCAAAATGTACATGTCTGTTCATAATTTTCAGGGTACATTTCAGAATGTGAATTGTGTAGAACTAATGTAACTGCTCGGGATAGGGCAGGCATTTCTGCTGATGAGGTCAATCCGTAACCACAAGGGCAAGAAAGTGATATTAACAAGGAAACCGGACTATTCAACTCCCCTTCCTGTGGGAGACCAAAGAAATGTGGTCGGGTGACTGTTGCTGATGCTTTTTGTGATTTCTTTGTTGGGGATGGGGCGGCCTGACATTTGTGACTTCTGAGAAAGATCTGCTAAGGCGTCATTCAATGTTCTTAAATGTCGAAGAGGTGCATTATGAGTGATAAGTCCTCACCCTCAGAGTAGAGTGGCTGCGAAAGTATTGGAATGAGGAACCCCAAGACTCCCCTGAGAAATGAGGAATTTACTTGGATATTGATAATTCCACGTTCGATTAACACCAAACCACCCCCAGTAATGTCGTAGTCTCTCCCTACTGTGTTACCCGTAAGTTTTGTCTGCTTTCAGTTGGATGCCTGCGATGAGTTAACACGGAATTCATGGTGGTCTCAGAATTTCGATGCTTTTGGTAGCTCCTGTTACTGGCTCCATTAAAATTTCAGGGGAGCTTGTAATGCACCCTAATGCAGGTCAGATAACTTTGACGAAATTTCCAGTTTAACCACTCTGTCGTGCTTTTCCTCCAGTTGCAGCCACACTATTATGGGCAACATAGCACTATATGAACACTTTCTACAACTCCGTCAAACTTATATTACAGAGGTCTGTAGGGATGGAATGCAGAGTGGGCCCTGCCAGAAATCAAACCTATGAACTACAGCTTGGTTTAAGTCCGATTTCTGCATCAGTCGAATTGTCCCGAAAGCATGCACTGTAATGCCGCCCGCAATGTAAAAGTCGCGTCATGCATCCGCTACCCAGCCACCCATCCATCCACCCACCCATCCATCATTCATGCATCCCTCCACCCATCCATCATGCACACACCCACCCACATCATGCATCTATCTATCCATCCACCACCCAGCCAGCCAGCCATATATCATTCATGCATCCCTCCACCCATCCACCGTGCACCCACCCACATCATGCATCCATCCATCCATCCATCCACCACCCAACCAGCCACCCATCCATCCACCAATCCATCATTAATGCATCCCTCCATGTATGCATCGGGCACCCACCCACATCATGCACCCATCCATACATCCACCACCCAGCCACCCACCCATCCATCAACCCATCCATCATGCATCCATCCATTCATCACCCACCCATCCATCGTGCACCCACCCACTTCATGCATCCATCCATCCACCACCCAGCCACCCACCCATTCACCCATCCATCATTCATGCATCCATCCACCCATCCATCCATCACGCATCCACCCATAATGCATCCACACATCATGCATGCATCCATCATGCATCCATCCACTCATCATGCATCCACCATGCATCCCCCACCCACTCATCCACCCATCCATCATTCATGCAACCCTCCATGACTCCATCGGGCACCGACCCACATCATGCACCCATCCATCCATCCACCACCCAGCCACCCACCCACCCACCCATCGTGCACCCACCCACATCATGCATCAATCCATCACCCACCCATCCACCCACCCATCCATCGTGCACCCACCCACATCATGCATCCATCCACCACCCAGCCACCCACCCATCCATCCACCACCCAGCCACCCACCCATCCATCCACCCATCCATCATTCATGCATGCATCCACCCATCCATCCATCCATCATGCATGCATCCACCATGCATCCCCCCACCCACCCAGCATGCAACACATAAAAGGTAGATGTCGATGTTTTGGGGGTGTAGGCACGGGGAGACGTTTTCTGCGAGGGTTGAATGTGTGTCATGAAACTTTTTTATGACCATTAAACTTTCCCACACGTTTTCATTGCTAGATACGAGGCTCGAACCTTGTTTTCCAGCACTAAAGTCAGCCGCGCTAGCCGTCAGACCACATACTCCTCTCCCCTTTTGTGTGGCCGTGCAGTTTTCACATTTTGTGATCCTGCCTCCTTATTACATGATATTCTTTAGATTTCTCTCGATATTTTGCTTGTGTGTCATTTATAGCCACTATTTCTTCGATGCCGGAATGAAAATACTTCATTTTGCGAGGCAGGAATGAATAAAAACGTTTTGGGCCCATTAAACAGTGTCCTTTCCCAATCTACTGAAGCACTGCTCTGCACATAGCGCTTAAGGTGTTTTGTGCCTAGCACGCAGACCAGGGTGCAAACATTCCACATGCAGTGCAGAAACAAAGAGTCCAACCAAAACTGCATGCTGTGTGTTACCCCTTTTACAGCCATTCTGTCCGTAGTTGGCAGAATTAGCCCCCCCTCCCCCCTGAAATCTTTTCCAGCCCCCCTAGTGCATTCAATAAGCAATTTCACCACTCCATCTAACCCCCGTTTCACCTGCCACCTGCAACCTGCCTTCCCCGTCTCGTGGTCGCCGGACCTCACGGAGATCTGACCCAGCAAACCCGGAGAAAAAAGGACCATCGGGAAGGGGCTGAGAGGCAGGTGCATACCTGGGCCCCTGGGGGCCCCGGTAGGCTTGGCCCGGGCGCTGCCTTCCCCGTCTCAAGATCGCCGGACCTCACGGATGTCTGACACAGCAAACCCGGCGAAAAAAGGACCATCGGGAAGGGGCTGAGAGGCAGGAGCGTACCCAGGCCCCTGGGAGCCACAGCGGGTGGGCCCCGGGTTTGCCTTCCCCCGTCTCGGGATCACCGGACCTCATGGAGCTCTGACCCAGCAAACTCGGAGAAAAAGGACCATCGGGAAGGGGCTGAGAGGCAGGAGCATACCCGGGCCCCTGGGGGCCCCGGCGGGTGGGCCCCGGGTCTGCCTTCCCCTGATTCAGAATCGCCAAACCTCACTTTGGTCTGACTGACCCTCTCCCTAGTAATCCGGAGGAAAATTACCCCCCTTTCTTGTAATCCGTGCGCACGAGGTGACAGAGGGGACCCTAGGCGCGAATGTACCCGACCTCCTGGAGCCCTCGCTGGGACCTGGGAGGCAAATGGACCCTCATCGAGACTTCCAGGCAAGCTCGGCCATCTGGTTGCCCCATAGGAAAGCATTGTGCGCGACCAGATGGCCGAGGGGAAAGGAGCGACCAGATGGCCGAAGGGACTTGCGTGACCAGATGGCCGATGGGACAGGCGCGACCAGATGGCCGAGGGGAAAGGGGAAAGGGAAGGGGAAGCCTCCCCGGGCCCTCCGGACCCCGCCCCGGGCACCCTGCCACGCGGCAGGACCCAGGACGGAGCCCGGGGTGGGGGGAGGGCTGCCCTCCCCGGGGCCCCCAGGGGCCCGGCCGGAGCTCCTGAACCCAGATGAGTGAGGGGAGGCTCCCCGGACACAACGGAACCCTGTCCCGGGCCTTTGGGAGTGCCGCAGGCCGGGGGACAGTGCCTGGGGCCGGAGACCCCGACCCAGGGCCCGGCCGGGCCCCTGGACCCAGCCGGGGCCCCCAGGCCCGCAGGCGCAGGGGAAGCCTCCCCGGGCCCTCTGGACCCCACCCCGGGCACCCTGCCACGCGGCAGGACCCAGGACAGAGCCCGGGGCGGGGAGGCCGCCCTCCCCGGGGCCCCCAGGGGCCCGGACGGAGCTCCTGAACCCAGACAAGAGAGGGGAGGCTCCCCGGGCACAACAGAACCCCGTCCCGGGCCTTTGGCAGTGCCGCAGGCCGGGGGACGGGGCCCGGGGCCGGAGACCCTGACCCGGGGCCCGGCCGGGCCCCTGGACCCAGCCGGGGCCCCCAGGCCCTCAGGCACAGGGGAAGCATCCCCGGGCCCTCCGGACCCCGCCCCGGGCACCCTGCCACATGGCAGGACCCATGACGGAGCCCGGGGCGGGGAGGCCGCCCTCCCTGGGGCCCCCAGGGGCCCGGACGGAACTCCTGAACCCTGACGAGCGAGGGGAGGCTCCCCGAACACAACAGAACCCCGTCCCGGGCCTTTGGCAGTGCCGCAGGCCGGGGGAGGGTGCCCGAGGCGGGAGACCCTGACCCCTGGCCCCTGGACCCAGCCGGGGGCCCCCAGGTCCGCAGGCGCAGGGGAAGCCTCCCCGGGCCCTCCGGACCCCGTCCCGGGCACCCTGCCACGCGGCAGGACCCAGTTCGGAGCCCGGGGCGGGGAGGCCGCCCTCCCCGGGGCCCCCAGGGGCCCCCAGGGGCCCGGATGGATCTCCTGAACCCAGACGAGCAAGGGGAGGCTCCCCGGACACAACGGAAGCCCGTTCCGGGCCTTTGGGAGTGCCGCAGGCCAGGGGAGCGAGACCCCGACCCAGGGCCCGGTCGGGCCCCTGGACCCAGCTGGGGCCCCCAGGTCTGCAGGAGCAGGGGAAGCCTCCACGGGCCCTCCGGACCCCGTCCCGGGCACCCTGCCATGCAGCAGGACCCAGGACAGAGCCCGGGGCAGGAAGGCCGCCCTCCCCGGGGCCCTCAGGGGCCCGGCCAGAGCTGCTGAACCCAGCCGAGCGAGGGGAGGCTCCCTGGCCACAACAGAACCCTGTCCTGGGCCTTTGGCAGTGCCGCAGGCCGTGGGACGGGGCCCGGGGCCGGAGACCCTGACCCGGGGCCCGGCTGGGCCCCTAGACCCAGCCGGGGCCCCCAGGCCCTCAGGCACAGGGGAAGCATCCCCGGGCCCTCCGGACCCCGCCCCGGGCACCCTGCCACGTGGCAGGACCCATGACGGAGCCCGGGGCGGGGAGGCCGCCCTCCCTGGGGCCCCCAGGGGCCCGGACGGAACTCCTGAACCCTGACGAGCGAGGGGAGGCTCCCCGAACACAACGGAAGCCCGTTCCGGGCCTTTGGGAGTGCCGCAGGCCAGGGGAGCGAGACCCCGACCCAGGGCCCGGTCGGGCCCCTGGACCCAGCTGGGGCCCCCAGGTCTGCAGGAGCAGGGGAAGCCTCCACGGGCCCTCCGGACCCCGTCCCGGGCACCCTGCCATGCAGCAGGACCCAGGACAGAGCCCGGGGCGGGAAGGCCGCCCTCCCCGGGGCCCTCAGGGGCCCGGCCAGAGCTGCTGAACCCAGCCGAGCGAGGGGAGGCTCCCTGGCCACAACAGAACCCTGTCCTGGGCCTTTGGCAGTGCCGCAGGCCGGGGGACGGGGCCCGGGGCCGGAGACCCTGACCCGGGGCCCGGCCGGGCCCCTAGACCCAGCCGGGGCCCCCAGGCCCTCAGGCACAGGGGAAGCATCCCCGGGCCCTCCGGACCCCGCCCCGGGCACCCTGCCACGTGGCAGGACCCATGACGGAGCCCGGGGCGGGGAGGCCGCCCTCCCTGGGGCCCCCAGGGGCCCGGACGGAACTCCTGAACCCTGACGAGCGAGGGGAGGCTCCCCGAACACAACAGAACCCCGTCCCGGGCCTTTGGCAGTGCCGCAGGCCGGGGGAGGGTGCCCGAGGCGGGAGACCCTGACCCCTGGCCCCTGGACCCAGCCGGGGGCCCCCAGGTCCGCAGGTGCAGGGGAAGCCTCCCCGGGCCCTCCGGACCCCATCCCGGGCACCCTGCCACGCGGCAGGACCCAGTTCAGAGCCCGGGGCGGGGAGGCCGCCCTCCCCGGGGCCCCCAGGGGCCCGGACGGAGCTCCTGAACCCAGACGAGTGAGGGGAGGCTCCCCGGACACAACGGAACCCTGTCCCGGGCCTTTGGGAGTGCCGCAGGCCGGGGGACAGTGCCTGGGGCCGGAGACCCTGACCCAGGGCCCGGCCGGGCCCCTGGACCCAGCCGGGGCCCCCAGGCCCGCAGGCGCAGGGGAAGCCTCCCCGGGCCCTCTGGACCCCACCCCGGGCACCCTGCCACACGGCAGGACCCAGGACGGAGCCCGGGGCGGGGAGGCCGCCCTCCCCGGGGCCCCCAGGGGCCCGGACGGAGCTCCTGAACCCAGACAAGAGAGGGGAGGCTCCCCGGGCACAACAGAACCCCGTCCCGGGCCTTTGGCAGTGCCGCAGGCCGGGGGACGGGGCCCGGGGCCGGAGACCGTGACCCGGGGCCCGGCCGGGCCCCTGGACCCAGCCGGGGCCCTCAGACACAGGGGAAGCATCCCCGGGCCCTCCGGACCCCGCCCCGGGCACCCTGCCACATGGCAGGACCCATGACGGAGCCCGGGGCAGGGAGGCCGCCCTCCCTGGGGCCCCCAGGGGCCCGGACGGAACTCCTGAACCCTGACGAGCGAGGGGAGGCTCCCCGAACACAACAGAACCCCGTCCCGGGCCTTTGGCAGTGCCGCAGGCCGGGGGAGGGTGCCCGAGGCGGGAGACCCTGACCCCTGGCCCCTGGACCCAGCCGGGGGCCCCCAGGTCCGCAGGCGCAGGGGAAGCCTCCCCGGGCCCTCCGGACCCCGTCCCGGGCACCCTGCCACGCGGCAGGACCCAGTTCGGAGCCCGGGGCGGGGAGGCCGCCCTCCCCGGGGCCCCCAGGGGCCCCCAGGGGCCCGGATGGATCTCCTGAACCCAGACGTGCAAGGGGAGGCTCCCCGGACACAACGGAAGCCCGTTCCGGGCCTTTCGGAGTGCCGCAGGCCAGGGGAGCGAGACCCCGACCCAGGGCCCGGTCGGGCCCCTGGACCCAGCTGGGGCCCCCAGGTCTGCAGGCGCAGGGGAAGCCTCCACGGGCCCTCCGGACCCCGTCCCGGGCACCCTGCCATGCAGCAGGACCCAGGACAGAGCCCGGGGCGGGAAGGCCGCCCTCCCCGGGGCCCTCAGGGGCCCGGCCAGAGCTGCTGAACCCAGCCGAGCGAGGGGAGGCTCCCTGGCCACAACAGAACCCTGTCCTGGGCCTTTGGCAGTGCCGCAGGCCGGGGGACGGGGCCCGGGGCCGGAGACCCTGACCCGGGGCCCGGCCGGGCCCCTAGACCCAGCCGGGGCCCCCAGGCCCTCAGGCACAGGGGAAGCATCCCCGGGCCCTCCGGACCCCGCCCCGGGCACCCTGCCACGTGGCAGGACCCATGACGGAGCCCGGGGCGGGGAGGCCGCCCTCCCTGGGGCCCCCAGGGGCCCGGACGGAACTCCTGAACCCTGACGAGCGAGGGGAGGCTCCCCGAACACAACAGAACCCCGTCCCGGGCCTTTGGCAGTGCCGCAGGCCGGGGGAGGGTGCCCGAGGCGGGAGACCCTGACCCCTGGCCCCTGGACCCAGCCGGGGGCCCCCAGGTCCGCAGGTGCAGGGGAAGCCTCCCCGGGCCCTCCGGACCCCGTCCCGGGCACCCTGCCACGCGGCAGGACCCAGTTCGGAGCCCGGGGCCCGGCCAGAGCTGCTGAACCCAGCCGAGCGAGGGGAGGCTCCCTGGCCACAACAGAACCCTGTCCTGGGCCTTTGGGAGTGCCGCAGGCCGGGGGACAGGGCCCGGGTCCCGGAGCCCCTGACCCGGGGCCTGGCTGGAATCAGCTGGGGCTCCCAGGACCACAGGTGCAGGGGAAGCCTCCCCGGACCCTCCTGGACCCCTTGTCCTGGCACCCTGCCACACGGCAGGCCCCGGGACAGAACCAGGGCAGCATCCGGGCCCGTCTAGCTGCCGGCTGAGGACCGAGAGGGGTCAAAGAGTACCCTGTCCCCAGTAATCCAGTGGAAGGCTACCCCCCTTTCTTGAAACCTGCGCGCTCCGAGTGATGGAGGGGACCCTTGGGGCGAACGCGCCCGGCCTCTTGGAGCCCTGGTTGGGATACGGGAGGCGAATGGACCCCCTACGGGACTTCCAGGCCCGCCCAGCCATCTGGCCCCCCTTATAGGAAAGCATTGCGTGCGACCAGATGGCCGAGGGGAAAGGAGCGACCAGATGGCCGGCAACTGAAAGGACTCCCGTCTGCTTGCCCAGAGCCGGGCCATAGCGGTAGGGCTCCCGCCTCATCCAAGGGCTCAGTGGGCTCTGCTTCCCGGAGGGGGCTCGGGGACAGCGGCTGGGCCTCAGGCACGGGGATGACCGACGGAGCTCTTGGGCCCAGACGCCCCAGGGGAGCCCGTCCTTGGGCACTTTGCCATGCCGCGGGCCAGAGGAGGGAAGCCCCGGATGCCTGGGAGGATGTTGCCCGGGCGTAGCCCATCTGGTCCCGGCAAAGAACCGCCAGCCCCGGAGGGGTCTTCAGGCACACCCTGCCCCTACTAATCCGGAGGAAGGCTACCCCCCTTTCTTGTAACCCGTGCGCTCCGAGTGACAGAGGGGACCCTAGGCGCGGACACGCCCGGCCTCCTGGAGCCCTGGCTGGGATCCGGGAGGCGAATGGACCTTCATCGGACTACCAGGCAGGCCCGGCCATCTGGTCGCCCCATTGGAAAGCATTGCGCGTGACCAGATGGCCGAGGGGAAAGGAGCGACCAGATGGCCGGTAACTGAAAGGACTCCCGTCTGCCCGCCCAGAGACGGGCCATAGCAGTAGGGCTCCTGCCTGATCCAAGGGCTCAGTGGGCTCTGCTTCCCAGGGGGGCTCGGGGACAGCGGCTGGGCCTCAGGCACGGGGAGGACCGATGGAGCTCTCGGGCCCGGGCGCCCCGGGGGGAGGACTGCCCGGGACCCATGGAGCCCGTCCCTGGGCACTTTGCTACGCCGCGGGCCGGAGGAGGGAGCCCCGGACGGCTGGGAGGATGTTGCCCGGGCATGTCCCCGGCAAAGAACCACCTGCCCCGGAGGGGTGTTCCGGCATACCCTGCCCCTACTAATCCGGAGGAAGGCTACCCACCTTTCTTGTAACCCTCGCACTCCGAGGGACGGAGGGGACCCTAGGCGGGGACGCGCCCAGCCTCCTGGAGCCCTGGCTGGGACCCGGGAGACGAATGGACCCTCATCGGGACTACCAGGCCGGCCCGGCAATCTGGTCGCCCCACTGGAAAGCATTGCGCGCGACCAGATGGCCGAGGGGAAAGAAGCGACCAGATGGCCGGCAACTGAAAGGACTCCCGTCTGCCCGCCCAGAGCCGGGCCATAGCGGTAGGGCTCCCGCCTGATCCAAGGGCTCGGTGGGCTCTGCTTCCCGGGGGGGCTCGGGGACAGCGGCTGGGCCTCAGGCACGGGGAGGACCGATGGAGCTCTCGGGCCCAGGCGCCCCGGGGGGAGGACTGCCCGGGACCGTGGAGCCCGTCCCTGGGCACTTTGCCACGCCGCGGGCCGGAGGAGGGAGCCCCGGACGCCTGGGAGGATGTTGCCCGGGCATAGCCCATCTGGTCCCCGGCAAAGAACCACCAGCCCCGGAGGGGTGTTCCGGCATACCCTGCCCCTACTAATCCGGAGGAAGGCTACCCACCTTTCTTGTAACCCTCGCGCTCCGAGTGACGGAGGGGATCCTAGGCACGGATGCGCCCAACCTCCTGGAGCCCTGACTGGGATCCGGGAGTCAAATGAGCCCTCATCGGGACTTCCAGGCTGGCCCGGCCATCTGGTCGCCCCATTGGAAAGCATTGCGCACGACCAGATGGCCGAGGGGAAAGGAGCGACCAGATGGCCGGGACTGAAAGGACTCCCATCTGTCCAAACCGGAGCCTTCGCAGGGTTCCCGCCTGCCCACGCAGGGCTCTGTGGCTGCAGGGCTCTGTGGCTGCAGGGCTCTGTGGCTGCAGGGCTCCGGGCCTGCAGGGCTCCGGGCCTGCAGGGCTCCAGGGCTCCGGGGCTGCAGGGCTCCGGGGCTGCAGGGCTCCGGGGCTGCAGGGCTCCAGGGTAGCAGGGCTCCGAGCCTGCAGGTCTCCGGGGCTCCTGGCTGAAGGGCTCCAGGGCTTTGGGGCTGCAGGCCTCGGGGGGGGGCTCATAGACCCCACGCTGGGCCTCAGGCATGGGAGGCCCGGCGGAGCTCCCGGGGCCCGGACGCCCGGGGGACCCATGGAGCCCATCCTGGGCACTTTGCCTCGCTGCGGGCTGGAGGAGGGAGCACCGGACGCCCCGGGGAAGTGTCGTCTGGGCTTGGCCCATCTGGTCCCCGTCTGAGAACCGCCAGCCCCTGAGGGGTGTTCCGGCACACCCTGCCCCTACTAATCCGGAGAAAGGCTACCCACCTTTCTTGTAACCCTCGCGCTCCGAGTGACGGAGGGGATCCCAGGCGCGGATGCGCCCGACCTCCTGGAGCCCTGACTGGGATCCGGGAGTCAAATGAGCCCTCATCGGGACTTCCAGGCTGGCCCGGCCATCTGGTCGCCCCATTGGAAAGCATTACGCGCGACCAGATGGCGGAGGGGAAAGGAGCGACCAGATGGCCGGGACTGAAAGGACTCCCATCTGTCCAACCCCGAGCCTTCGCGCTAGGGTTCCCGCCTGCCCACGCAGGGCTCCGTGGCTGCAGGGCTTTGGGGCTGCAGAGCTCCAGGGCTGCAGGGCTCCGAGGCTGCAGGGCTCCAGGGCTGCAGGGCTCTGGGGCTGCAGGGCTCCAGGGCTGCAGGGCTCCGGGGCTGCAGGGCTCTAGGCCTGCAGGGCTCCGGGCCTGCAGGGCTCCAGGGCTACAGGGCTCCGGGGCTGCAGGGCTCCGTGGCTGCAGGGCTCCGGGGCTGCAGGGCTCCGGGGCTGCAGGGCTCCAGGGCTCCGGGGCTGCAGGGCTCCAGGCCTGCAGGGCTCTGGGCCTGAAGGGCTCCAGGGCTCCGGGCTGAAGGGCTCCAGGGCTGCAGGGCTTTGGGGCTGCAGGGCTCGGGGGGATTCGTAGACCCCCACGCTGGGCCTCAGGCATGGGAGGCCCAGCGGAGCTCCCGGGGCCCGGACGCCCAGGGGACCCATGGAGCCCATCCCGGGCACTTTGCCTCACCGCGGGCTGGAGGAGGGAGCAACGCACGCCCCGGGGATGTGTCGTCCGGGCTTGGCCCATCTGGTCCCTGCCTGAGAACTGCCATCCCCAGGAAGGGTGTCCCAGCATACCCTGCCCCTAGTAATACGGAGGAAGGCTACCCCCCTTTCTGGTAAACCGTGAGCACTGAGTGAGGGAGGAGACCCTAGGCCTGGGCGCACCCGACTTCTTGGAGCCCTTCCTGGGATCGGGAAGGCGAATGAGCCCCCATCGGGACTTCCAGGGCAGCCCGGCCATCTGGTCACCCCATTGGAAAGCATTGCGTGCGACCAGATGGCTGAGGGAAAGGTGCGACCAGATGTCCGGGACCGAAAGGACTCCCATCTGCCCGTGCCGAGTCATAGCGGTAGGGCTCCCACCTGCCCTTGCAGGGCTCTGGAGCTCTGCACCAGGGACCATTGTCCCGGGCAGATGGACACTTGGCAGGCCGCAGGACGCGAGCTCCCATGCCCTGACCGAAACTCAGGAGGCCCGGGGCTGATCTCTGCTTCTCAACGCAGCCAGCCCGGGGAGATCGGGGAGCCTGCCCAAGCACGAGGGACCCCAGTCCCGGGCACACGGTCCATCAGTTTGTGCGCTCGTTTTCCACAATTTTTTTCAGAATAGTGCATAGTTGCGCTAGGCAGAGTCCGCCCAGCCCTACTCAGGATGTGCTCTCGTTTTCCACAATTTTTTTCAAAATTCTGCGTAGTGGTGCTACGCAAAGTCCGCCAAGCCCTAATTAGGAGTAGAGTGTAGGGTGTAGGGTGTAGGTGGGAGTAGGAGTAGAGTGTAGGGTGTAGGTGGGAGTAGGAGTAGAGTGCAGGGTTTAGGATGTAGGTAGGAGTAGGATTAGGAGTAGAGTGTAGGGTGTAGGTGGGAGTAGGAGTAGAGTGTAGGTGGGAGTAGGAGTAGAGTGTAGAGTGTAGGTGGGAGTAGGAGTAGAGTGTAGGTGGGAGTAGGAGTGGGAGTGGAGTGTAGGTGGGAGTAGGAGTAGAGTGTAGGGTTGTAGGGTATAGGTGGGAGTAGGAGTAGAGTGTATGGTGTAGGTGGAAGTAGGAGTAGAGTGTAGAGTGCAGATGGGAGTAGGAGTAGAGTGTAGGTGGGAGTAGGAGTAGAGTGTAGGGGGGAGTAGGAGTAGAGTGTAGGTAGGAGTAGAGTGTAGGTGGGAGTAGGAGTAGAGTATAGAGTGTAGGTGGGAGTAGATTGTAGAGTGTAGGGTGTAGGTGGGAGTAGAGTGTAGAGTGTAGGTGGGAGTAGAGTGTAGAGTGTAGGGTGTAGGTGGGAGTAGGAGTAGAGTGCAGGGAGTAGAGTGTAGGTGGGAGTAGGAGTGGGAGTAGAGTGTAGGTGGGAGTAGGAGTAGAGTGTAGAGTGTAGGGTGTAGGTGGGAGTAGTAGTAGAGTGTAGAGTGTAGGGTGCAGGTAGGTGGGAGCAGTAGAGTGTAGGGTGTAGGTGGGATTAGGAGTAGAGTGTAGTTGGGAGTAGGAGTAGGGTGTAGGTGGGAGTAGGAGTAGAGTGTAGAGTGTAGGTGGGAGTAGGGAGTAGGGAGTAGAGTGTAGAGTGTAGGTGAGAGTAGGGAGTAGAGTGTAGAGTGTAGGTGGGAGTAGATGTAGGGAGTAGATTGTAGGTGGGAGTTGGTGTAGAGTTTAGAGTGTAGGTGGGAGTAGGTGTAGAGTGTAGGTGGGAGTAGGAGTAGGAGTGGGAGTAGAGTGTAGGGAGTAGAGTGTAGGTTGGAGTAGAGTGTAGGTGGGAGTAGGAGTAGAGTGTAGGGTGTGGGGTGTTGGTGGGAGTAGGAGTAGAGTGTAGGGTGTAGGGTGTAGGTGGGAGTAGGAGTAGAGTGTAGGGTATAGGTGGGAGTAGGAGTAGAGTGTAGGGTGTAGGTGGGAGTAGGAGTAGAGTGTTTGTGGGAGTAGGAGTAGGATGTAGGTGGGAGTAGGAGTAGAGTATAGAGTGTAGGGTGTAGGTGGGAGTAGGAGTAGAGTGTCGGTGGGAGTAGGAGTGGGAGTAGAGTGTAGGTGGGAGTAGGAGTGGGTGTAGAGTGTAGGGAGTAGAGTGTAGGTGAGAGTAAGAGTAGAGTGTAGGTGGTAGTAGGAGTGGGAGCAGAGTGTAGAGTGTAGGTGGGAGTAGGAGTAGATTGTAGGGTGTAGGTGGGAGTAGGAGTAGAGTGTAGATAGGTGGGAGTAGGAGTAGAGTGTAGCGTGTAGGTGGGAGTAGAAGTAGAGTGTAGGTGGTAGTAGGAGTAGGAGTAGAGTGTAGAGTGTAGATGGGAGTAGGAGTGGGAGTAGAGTGTAGGTGGGAGGAGGAGTAGAGTGTTGGGTTGTAGGGTGTAGGTGGGAGTAGGAGTAGAGTGTAGGGTGTAGGTGGGAGTAGGAGTAGAGTGTAGTGTAGGGTGTAGGTGAGAGTAGGAGTAGAGTGTAGGGTGTAGGAGTAGAGTGTAGGGTGTAGGTGGGAGTAGGAGTAGAGTGTAGGTGGGAGTTGGCGTAGAGTGTAGAGTGTAGGTGGGAGTAGAGTATAGGTAGGAGTAGGAGTAGAGTGTAGAGTGTAGGTAAGAGTAGAGTGTAGGTGGGAGTAGGAGTAGAGTGTAGAGAGTAGGTGGGTGTAGGAGTAGAGTGTAGGTGGGAGTAGGAGTAGAGTGAAGGGTGTAGGGTGTAGGTGGGAGTCGGAGTAAAATGTAGTGTGTAGGTGGGAGTAGGAATAGAGTGTAGGTAGGAGTAGGATGTAGGTGGGAGTAGGAGTAGAGTATAGAGTGTAGGGTGTTAGTGGGAGTAGGAGTAGAGTGTAGGTGGGAGAAGGAGTAGAATGTAGGTGGGAGTAGGAGTGGGAGTAGAGTGTAGGGAGTAGAGTGTAGGTAGAAGTATGAGTGTGAGGAGTGTAGGGAGTAGAGTGTAGGTGGGAGTAGGAGTGGGAGTAGAGTGTAGGTAGGAGTATGAGTAGTATGTAGGGTGTAGGGTGTAGGTGGGAGTAGGAGTAGAGTGTAGGGTATAGGTGGGAGTAAGAGTAGAGTGTACAGTGTAGGGTGTAGGTGGGAGTAGGCATAGAGTGTAGGGTGTAGGGTGTAGGTGGGAGTAGGAGTAGAGTGTAGGTGGGAGTAGAGTGTAGAGTGTAGGTGGGAGTAGGAGTAGAGTGTAGGGTGTAGGGTGTAGGTGGGAGTGGTAGTAGGGGTAGGTGGGAGTAGGAGTATAGTGTAGGGTGTAGGTGGGAGTAGGAGTAGAGTGTAGAGTGTAGGTAGGAGTGGGAGTAGAGTGTGGGAAGTAGAGTGTAGGGTGTAGGTGGGAGTAGGAGTAGTGTGTAGGGTGTAGGTGGGAGTAGGAGTAGAGTATAGGTGGGAGTAGGAGTAGAGTAGGAGTAGAGTGCAGGGTGTAGGTGGGAGCAGGAGTAGAGTGTAGGGTGTAGGTGGGAGTAGGAGTAGAGTGTAGAGTGTAGGTGGGAGTAGGAGTGGAGTGTAAGTGGGAGTAGGAGTCGGAGTAGAGTGTAGGGAGTAGAGTGTAGGTGGGAGTAGAGTGTAGAGTGTAGGTGGAGTAGAGTGTAGAGTGTAGGTTGGAGTAGAGTGTAGAGTGGAGGGTGTAGGTGGGAGTAGGAGTAGAGTGCAGGGAGTAGAGTGTAGGTGGGAGTAGGAGTGGGAGTAGAGTGTAGGTGGGAGTAGGAGTGAGTGAGGGTGTAGGTGGGAGTAGGAGTAGAGTGTAGCGTGTAGGGGGTAGGTGGAGTAGTAGAAAGTGTAGAGGGTGCAGGTGGGAGTAGTAGAGTATAGGGGGAGGGGGTATTAGGAGTAG
>NC_140579.1:755860439-755906439 GCF_964204655.1 Triturus cristatus
GTCTGTCTGTCTCCCTCTGTCGCCCTCTGTCTCCCTCCCTCTCTCTCCCTCTTCCTCAGTCTGTCTGTCACCCTCTGTCTCCCTCTGTCGCCCTCTGTCTCCCTCCCTCTCTCTCCCTCTCTCTCCGTCTGTCTGTCACCCTCTGTCTCCCTCTGTCGCCCTCTGTCTCCCTCCCTCTCTCTCCCTCTCTCTCCGTCTGTCTGTCACCCTCTGTCGCCCTCTGTCGCCCTCTGTCTCCCTCCCTCTCTCTCCCTCTCCCTCCCTCTGTCTGTCTCCCTCTGTCGCCCTCTGTCTCCCTCCCTCTCTCTGCCTCTCCCTCCGTCTGTCTGTCTCCCTCTGTCGCCCTCTGTCTCCCTCCCTCTTTCTCCCTCTCTCTCCGTCTGTCTGTCACCCTCTGTCTCCCTCTGTCGCCCTCTGTCTCCCTCCCTCTCTCTCCCTCTCTCTCCGTCTGTCTGTCTCCCTCTGTCGCCCTCTGTCGCCATCTGTCTCCCTCCCTCTCTCTCCCTCTCCCTCCCTCTGTCTGTCTCCCTTTGTCGCCCTCTGTCTCCCTCCCTCTCTCTGCCTCTCCCTCCGTCTGTCTGTCTCCCTCCGTCTATCTGTCTCCCTCTGTCGCCCTCTGTCGCTCTCCCTCTCTCTCCCTCCGTCAGTCTGTCACCCTCTGTCGCCCTCTGTCGCCCTCTGTCGCCCTCTGTCTCCCTCCCTCTCTCTCCCTCTCCCTCCCTGTGTCTGTCTCCCTCTGTCACCCTCTGTCTCCCTCCCTCTCTCTCCCTCTCCCTCCGTCTGTCTGTCACCCTCTGTCGCCCTCTGTTGCCCTCTGTCTCCCTCCCTCTCTCTCCCTCTCCCTCCCTCTGTCTGTCTCCCTCTGTCGCCCTCTTTCTCCCTCCCTCTCTCTCCCTCTCCCTCCCTCTGTCTGTCTCCCTCTGTCGCCCTCTGTCTCTCTCCCTCTCTCTCCCTTTCCCTCCGTCTGTCTGTCTCCCTCTGTCGCCCTCTGTCTCCCTCCCTCTCTCTCCCTCTCCCTCCGTTTGTCTGTCACCCTCTGTCTCCCTCTGTCGCCCTCCGTCTCCCTCCCTCTCTCTCCCTCTCCCTCCATCTGTCTGTCTCCCTCTGTCGCCCTCTGTCGCCCTCCCTCTCTCTCCCTCTCCCTCCGTCTGTCTGTCACCCTCTGTCGCCCTCTGTCTCCCTCCCTCTCTCTCCCTCTCCCTCCCTCTGTCTGTCTCCCTCTGTCGCCCTCTGTCTCCCTCCTTCTCTCTCCCTCTCCCTCCCTCTGTCTGTCTCCCTCTGTCTCCCTCCCTCTCTCTCCCTCTCCCTCCCTCTGTCTGTCTCCCTCTGTCACCCTCTGTCTCCCTCCCTCTCTCTCCATCTCCCTCCGTCTGTCTGTCACCCTCTGTCGCCCTCTGTCTCCCTCCCTCTTTCTCCCTCTGTCTGTCTCCCTCTGTCGCCCTCTGTCTCCCTCCCTCTCTCTCCCTCTCCCTCCCTCTGTCTGTCTCCCTCTGTCGCCCTCTGTCTCCCTCCCTCTCTCTCCCTCTCCCTCCGTCTGTCTGTCTCCCTCTGTCGCCCTCTGTCTCCCTCCCTCTCTCTCCCTCTTCCTCCGTCTGTCTGTCACCCTCTGTCTCCCTCTGTCGCCCTCTGTCTCCCTCCCTCTCTCTCCCTCTCTCTCCATCTGTCTGTCTCCCTCTGTCGCCCTCTGTCTCCCTCCCTCTCTCTCCCTCTCCCTCCGTCTGTCTGTCTCCCTCTGTCGCCCTCTGTCTCCCTCCCTCTCTCTCCCTCTTCCTCAGTCTGTCTGTCACCCTCTGTCTCCCTCTGTCGCCCTCTGTCTCCCTCCCTCTCTCTCCCTCTCTCTCCGTCTGTCTGTCACCCTCTGTCTCCCTCTGTCGCCCTCTGTCTCCCTCCCTCTCTCTCCCTCTCTCTCCGTCTGTCTGTCACCCTCTGTCGCCCTCTGTCGCCCTCTGTCTCCCTCCCTCTCTCTCCCTCTCCCTCCCTCTGTCTGTCTCCCTCTGTCGCCCTCTGTCTCCCTCCCTCTCTCTGCCTCTCCCTCCGTCTGTCTGTCTCCCTCTGTCGCCCTCTGTCTCCCTCCCTCTTTCTCCCTCTCTCTCCGTCTGTCTGTCACCCTCTGTCTCCCTCTGTCGCCCTCTGTCTCCCTCCCTCTCTCTCCCTCTCTCTCCGTCTGTCTGTCTCCCTCTGTCGCCCTCTGTCGCCCTCTGTCTCCCTCCCTCTCTCTCCCTCTCCCTCCCTCTGTCTGTCTCCCTCTGTCGCCCTCTGTCTCCCTCCCTCTCTCTGCCTCTCCCTCCGTCTGTCTGTCTCCCTCTGTCGCCCTCTGTCTCCCTCCCTCTTTCTCCCTCTCTCTCCGTCTGTCTGTCACCCTCTGTCTCCCTCTGTCGCCCTCTGTCTCCCTCCCTCTCTCTCCCTCTCTCTCCGTCTGTCTGTCTCCCTCTGTCGCCCTCTGTCGCCCTCTGTCTCCCTCCCTCTCTCTCCCTCTCCCTCCCTCTGTCTGTCTCCCTCTGTCGCCCTCTGTCTCCCTCCCTCTCTCTGCCTCTCCCTCCGTCTGTCTGTCTCCCTCCGTCTATCTGTCTCCCTCTGTCGCCCTCTGTCGCTCTCCCTCTCTCTCCCTCCGTCAGTCTGTCACCCTCTGTCGCCCTCTGTCGCCCTCTGTCGCCCTCTGTCTCCCTCCCTCTCTCTCCCTCTCCCTCCCTGTGTCTGTCTCCCTCTGTCACCCTCTGTCTCCCTCCCTCTCTCTCCCTCTCCCTCCGTCTGTCTGTCACCCTCTGTCGCCCTCTGTTGCCCTCTGTCTCCCTCCCTCTCTCTCCCTCTCCCTCCCTCTGTCTGTCTCCCTCTGTCGCCCTCTTTCTCCCTCCCTCTCTCTCCCTCTCCCTCCCTCTGTCTGTCTCCCTCTGTCGCCCTCTGTCTCTCTCCCTCTCTCTCCCTTTCCCTCCGTCTGTCTGTCTCCCTCTGTCGCCCTCTGTCTCCCTCCCTCTCTCTCCCTCTCCCTCCGTTTGTCTGTCACCCTCTGTCTCCCTCTGTCGCCCTCTGTCTCCCTCCCTCTCTCTCCCTCCCTCTCCCTCCATCTGTCTGTCTCCCTCTGTCGCCCTCTGTCGCCCTCCCTCTCTCTCCCTCTCCCTCCGTCTGTCTGTCACCCTCTGTCGCCCTCTGTCGCCCTCCCTCTCTCTCCCTCTCCCTCCCTCTGTCTGTCTCCCTCTGTTGCCCTCTGTCTCCCTCCCTCTCTCTCCCTCTCCCTCCCTCTGTCTGTCTCCCTCTGTCGCCCTCTGTCTCCCTCCTTCTCTCTCCCTCTCCCTCCCTCTGTCTGTCTCCCTCTGTCTCCCTCCCTCTCTCTCCCTCTCCCTCCTTCTGTCTGTCTCCCTCTGTCGCCCTCTGTCGCCCTCCCTCTCTCTCCCTCTCCCTCCATCTGTCTGTCACCCTCTGTCGCCCTCTGTCGCCCTCCCTCTCTCTCCCTCTCCCTCTCCCTCCCTCTGTCTGTGTCCCTCTTTCGCCCTCTGTCTCCCTCACTCTCTCTCCCTCCCTCTGTCTGTCTCCCTCTGTCGCCCTCTGTCTCCCTCCCTCTCTCTCCCTCTCCCTCTGTCTGTCTGTCTCCCTCAGTCGCCCTCTGTCTCCCTCCCTCTCTCTCCCTCTCCCTCCGTCTGTCTGTCACCCTCTGTCTCCCTCTGTCGCCCTCTGTCTCCCTCCCTCTCTCTCCCTCTCCCTCCGTCTGTCTGTCTCCCTCTGTCGCCCTCTGTCTCCCTCCCTCTCTCTCCCTCTCCCTCCGTCTGTCTGTCTCCCTCTGTCGCCCTCTGTCGCCCTCTGTCTCCCTCCCTCTCTCTCCCTCTCCCTCCCTCTGTCTGTCTCTCTCTGTCGCCCTCTGTCTCCCTCCCTCTCTCTCCCTCTCCCTCCGTCTGTCTGTCACCCTCTGTCACCCTCTGTTGCCCTCTGTCTCCCTCCCTCTCTCTCCCTCTCCCTCCCTCTGTCTATCTCCCTCTGTCGCCCTCTGGCGCCCTCTGTCTCCCTCCCTCTCCCTCCGTCTGTCTGTCACCCTCTGTCGCCCTCTGTCTCCCTCCCTCTCTCTCCCTCTCCCTCCGTCTGTCTGTCACTCTCTGTCTCCCTCTGTCGCCCTCTGTCTCCCTCCCTCTCTCTCCCTCTCCCTCCGTCTGTCTGTCTCCCTCTGTCGCCCTCTGTCGCCCTACCTCTGTCTCCCTCTCCCTCCGTCTGTCTGTCTCCCTCTGTCGCCCTCTGTCTCCCTCCCTCTCTCTCCCTCTCCCTCCGTCTGTCTGTCACCCTCTGTCGCCCTCTGTCGCCCTCTGTCTCCCTCCCTCTCTCTCCCTCTCCCTCCCTCTGTCTGTCTCCCTCTGTCGCCCTCTGACTCCCTCCCTCTCTCTCCATCTCACTCCATCTGTCTGTCTCCCTCTGTCGCCCTCTGTCTCCCTCCCTCTCTCTCCCTCTCCCTCCGTCTGTCTGTCTCCCTCTGTCGCCCTCTGTCTCCCTCCCTCTCTCTCCCTCTTCCTCCGTCTGTCTGTCACCCTCTGTCTCCCTCTGTCGCCCTCTGTCTCCCTCCCTCTCTCTCCCTCTCTCTCCATCTGTCTGTCTCCCTCTGTCGCCCTCTGTCTCCCTCCCTCTCTCTCCCTCTCCCTCCGTCTGTCTGTCTCCCTCTGTCGCCCTCTGTCTCCCTCCCTCTCTCTCCCTCTTCCTCAGTCTGTCTGTCACCCTCTGTCTCCCTCTGTCGCCCTCTGTCTCCCTCCCTCTCTCTCCCTCTCTCTCCGTCTGTCTGTCACCCTCTGTCTCCCTCTGTCGCCCTCTGTCTCCCTCCCTCTCTCTCCCTCTCTCTCCGTCTGTCTGTCACCCTCTGTCGCCCTCTGTCGCCCTCTGTCTCCCTCCCTCTCTCTCCCTCTCCCTCCCTCTGTCTGTCTCCCTCTGTCGCCCTCTGTCTCCCTCCCTCTCTCTGCCTCTCCCTCCGTCTGTCTGTCTCCCTCTGTCGCCCTCTGTCTCCCTCCCTCTTTCTCCCTCTCTCTCCGTCTGTCTGTCACCCTCTGTCTCCCTCTGTCGCCCTCTGTCTCCCTCCCTCTCTCTCCCTCTCTCTCCGTCTGTCTGTCTCCCTCTGTCGCCCTCTGTCGCCCTCTGTCTCCCTCCCTCTCTCTCCCTCTCCCTCCCTCTGTCTGTCTCCCTCTGTCGCCCTCTGTCTCCCTCCCTCTCTCTGCCTCTCCCTCCGTCTGTCTGTCTCCCTCTGTCGCCCTCTGTCTCCCTCCCTCTTTCTCCCTCTCTCTCCGTCTGTCTGTCACCCTCTGTCTCCCTCTGTCGCCCTCTGTCTCCCTCCCTCTCTCTCCCTCTCTCTCCGTCTGTCTGTCTCCCTCTGTCGCCCTCTGTCGCCCTCTGTCTCCCTCCCTCTCTCTCCCTCTCCCTCCCTCTGTCTGTCTCCCTCTGTCGCCCTCTGTCTCCCTCCCTCTCTCTGCCTCTCCCTCCGTCTGTCTGTCTCCCTCCGTCTATCTGTCTCCCTCTGTCGCCCTCTGTCGCTCTCCCTCTCTCTCCCTCCGTCAGTCTGTCACCCTCTGTCGCCCTCTGTCGCCCTCTGTCGCCCTCTGTCTCCCTCCCTCTCTCTCCCTCTCCCTCCCTGTGTCTGTCTCCCTCTGTCACCCTCTGTCTCCCTCCCTCTCTCTCCCTCTCCCTCCGTCTGTCTGTCACCCTCTGTCGCCCTCTGTTGCCCTCTGTCTCCCTCCCTCTCTCTCCCTCTCCCTCCCTCTGTCTGTCTCCCTCTGTCGCCCTCTTTCTCCCTCCCTCTCTCTCCCTCTCCCTCCCTCTGTCTGTCTCCCTCTGTCGCCCTCTGTCTCTCTCCCTCTCTCTCCCTTTCCCTCCGTCTGTCTGTCTCCCTCTGTCGCCCTCTGTCTCCCTCCCTCTCTCTCCCTCTCCCTCCGTTTGTCTGTCACCCTCTGTCTCCCTCTGTCGCCCTCTGTCTCCCTCCCTCTCTCTCCCTCCCTCTCCCTCCATCTGTCTGTCTCCCTCTGTCGCCCTCTGTCGCCCTCCCTCTCTCTCCCTCTCCCTCCGTCTGTCTGTCACCCTCTGTCGCCCTCTGTCGCCCTCCCTCTCTCTCCCTCTCCCTCCCTCTGTCTGTCTCCCTCTGTTGCCCTCTGTCTCCCTCCCTCTCTCTCCCTCTCCCTCCCTCTGTCTGTCTCCCTCTGTCGCCCTCTGTCTCCCTCCTTCTCTCTCCCTCTCCCTCCCTCTGTCTGTCTCCCTCTGTCTCCCTCCCTCTCTCTCCCTCTCCCTCCTTCTGTCTGTCTCCCTCTGTCGCCCTCTGTCGCCCTCCCTCTCTCTCCCTCTCCCTCCATCTGTCTGTCACCCTCTGTCGCCCTCTGTCGCCCTCCCTCTCTCTCCCTCTCCCTCTCCCTCCCTCTGTCTGTGTCCCTCTTTCGCCCTCTGTCTCCCTCACTCTCTCTCCCTCCCTCTGTCTGTCTCCCTCTGTCGCCCTCTGTCTCCCTCCCTCTCTCTCCCTCTCCCTCTGTCTGTCTGTCTCCCTCAGTCGCCCTCTGTCTCCCTCCCTCTCTCTCCCTCTCCCTCCGTCTGTCTGTCACCCTCTGTCTCCCTCTGTCGCCCTCTGTCTCCCTCCCTCTCTCTCCCTCTCCCTCCGTCTGTCTGTCTCCCTCTGTCGCCCTCTGTCTCCCTCCCTCTCTCTCCCTCTCCCTCCGTCTGTCTGTCTCCCTCTGTCGCCCTCTGTCGCCCTCTGTCTCCCTCCCTCTCTCTCCCTCTCCCTCCCTCTGTCTGTCTCTCTCTGTCGCCCTCTGTCTCCCTCCCTCTCTCTCCCTCTCCCTCCGTCTGTCTGTCACCCTCTGTCACCCTCTGTTGCCCTCTGTCTCCCTCCCTCTCTCTCCCTCTCCCTCCCTCTGTCTATCTCCCTCTGTCGCCCTCTGGCGCCCTCTGTCTCCCTCCCTCTCCCTCCGTCTGTCTGTCACCCTCTGTCGCCCTCTGTCTCCCTCCCTCTCTCTCCCTCTCCCTCCGTCTGTCTGTCACTCTCTGTCTCCCTCTGTCGCCCTCTGTCTCCCTCCCTCTCTCTCCCTCTCCCTCCGTCTGTCTGTCTCCCTCTGTCGCCCTCTGTCGCCCTACCTCTGTCTCCCTCTCCCTCCGTCTGTCTGTCTCCCTCTGTCGCCCTCTGTCTCCCTCCCTCTCTCTCCCTCTCCCTCCGTCTGTCTGTCACCCTCTGTCGCCCTCTGTCGCCCTCTGTCTCCCTCCCTCTCTCTCCCTCTCCCTCCCTCTGTCTGTCTCCCTCTGTCGCCCTCTGACTCCCTCCCTCTCTCTCCATCTCACTCCATCTGTCTGTCTCCCTCTGTCGCCCTCTGTTTCCCTCCCTCTCTCTCCCTCTCCCTCCGTCTGTCTGTCACCCTCTGTCTCCCTCTGTCGCCCTCTGTCTGTCTCCCTCCCTCTCTCTCCCTCTCCCTCCGTCTGTCTGTCTCCCTCTGTCGCCCTCTGTCTCCCTCCCTCTCTCTCCCTCTCCCTCCATCTGTCTGTCCCCCTCTGTCGCCCTCTGTCGCCCTCCCTCTGTCTCCCTCTCCCTCCGTCTGTCTGTCACCCTCTGTCGCCCTCCGTCACCCTCTGTCTCCCTCCCTCTCTCTCCCTCTCCCTCCCTCTGTCTGTCTCCCTCTGTCGCCCTCTGTCTCCCTCCCTCTCTCTCCCTCTCCCTCCGTCTGTCTGTCACCCTCTGTCGCCCTCTGTCGCCCTCTGTCTCCCTCCCTCTCTCTCCCTCTCCCTCTGTCTGTCTGTCTCCCTCTGTCGCCCTCTGTCTCCCTCCCTCTCTCTCCCTCTCCCTCCGTCTGTCTGTCACCCTCTGTCTCCCTCTGTCGCCCTCTGTCTCCCTCCCTCTCTCTCCCTCTCCCTCCGTCTGTCTGTCTCTCTCTGTCGCCCTCTGTCGCCCTCTGTCTCCCTCCCTCTATCTCCCTCTCCCTCCCTCTGTCTGTCTCCCTCTGTCGCCCTCTGTTGCCCTCTGTCTCCCTCCCTCTCCCACCGTCTATCTGTCACCCTCTGTCGCCCTCTGTCTCCCTCCCTCTCTCTCCCTCTCCCTCCGTCTGTCTGTCACCCTCCGTCTCCCTCTGTCACCCTCTGTCTCCCTCCCTCTCTCTCCCTCTCCCTCCGTCTGTCTGTCTCTCTCTGTCGCCCTCTGTCGCCCTCTGTCTCCCTCCCTCTCTCTCCCTCTCCCTCCCTCTGTCTGTCTCTCTCTGTCGCCCTCTGTCTCCCTCCCTCTCTCTCCCTCTCCCTCCGTCTGTCTGTCACCCTCTGTCGCCCTCTGTCTCTCTCCCTCCCTCTCCCTCTCCCTCCATCTGTCTGTCTCCCTCTGTCGCCCTCTGTCGCCCTCTGTCTCCCTCCCTCTCCCACCGTCTGTCTGTCACCCTCTGTCGCCCTCTGTCTCCCTCCCTCTCTCTCCCTCTCCCTCCGTCTGTCTGTCACTCTCTGTCTCCCTCTGTCGCCCTCTGTCTCCCTCCCTCTCTCTCCCTCTCCCTCCGTCTGTCTGTCTCCCTCTGTCGCCCTCTGTCGCCCTACCTCTGTCTCCCTCTCCCTCCGTCTGTCTGTCTCCCTCTGTCGCCCTCTGTCTCCCTCCCTCTCTCTCCCTCTCCCTCCGTCTGTCTGTCACCCTCTGTCGCCCTCTGTCGCCCTCTGTCTCCCTCCCTCTCTCTCCCTCTCCCTCCCTCTGTCTGTCTCCCTCTTTCGCCCTCTGTCTCCCTCCCTCTCTCTCCCTCTCCCTCCCTCTGTCTGTCTCCCTCTGTCGCCCTCTGACTCCCTCCCTCTCTCTCCATGTCACTCCATCTGTCTGTCTCCCTCTGTCGCCCTCTGTTTCCCTCCCTCTCTCTCCCTCTCCCTCCGTTTGTCTGTCACCCTCTGTCTCCCTCTGTCGCCCTCTGTCTGTCTCCCTCCCTCTCTCTCCCTCTCCCTCCGTCTGTCTGTCTCCCTCTGTCGCCCTCTGTCTCCCTCCCTCTCTCTCCCTCTCCCTCCATCTGTCTGTCTCCCTCTGTCGCCCTCTGTCGCCCTCCCTCTGTCTCCCTCTCCCTCCGTCTGTCTGTCACCCTCTGTCGCCCTCCGTCACCCTCTGTCTCCCTCCCTCTCTCTCCCTCTCCCTCCCTCTGTCTGTCTCCCTCTGTCGCCCTCTGTCTCCCTCCCTCTCTCTCCCTCTCCCTCCGTCTGTCTGTCACCCTCTGTCGCCCTCTGTCGCCCTCTGTCTCCCTCCCTCTCTCTCCCTCTCCCTCTGTCTGTCTGTCTCCCTCTGTCGCCCTCTGTCTCCCTCCCTCTCTCTCCCTCTCCCTCCGTCTGTCTGTCACCCTCTGTCTCCCTCTGTCGCCCTCTGTCTCCCTCCCTCTCTCTCCCTCTCCCTCCGTCTGTCTGTCTCTCTCTGTCGCCCTCTGTCGCCCTCTGTCTCCCTCCCTCTATCTCCCTCTCCCTCCCTCTGTCTGTCTCCCTCTGTCGCCCTCTGTCTCCCTCCCTCTCTCTCCCTCTCCCTCTGTCTGTCTGTCTCCCTCTGTCGCCCTCTGTCGCCCTCTGTCTCCCTCCCTCTCCCACCGTCTGTCTGTCACCCTCTGTCGCCCTCTGTCTCCCTCCCTCTCTCTCCCTCTCCCTCCGTCTGTCTGTCACCCTCTGTCTCCCTCTGTCACCCTCTGTCTCCCTCCCTCTCTCTCCCTCTCCCTCCGTCTGTCTGTCTCTCTCTGTCGCCCTCTGTCGCCCTCTGTCTCCCTCCCTCTCTCTCCCTCTCCCTCCCTCTGTCTGTCTCTCTCTGTCGCCCTCTGTCTCCCTCCCTCTCTCTCCCTCTCCCTCCGTCTGTCTGTCACCCTCTGTCGCCCTCTGTCTCTCTCCCTCCCTCTCCCTCTCCCTCCATCTGTCTGTCTCCCTCTGTCGCCCTCTGTCGCCCTCTGTCTCCCTCCCTCTCCCACCGTCTGTCTGTCACCCTCTGTCGCCCTCTGTCTCCCTCCCTCTCTCTCCCTCTCCCTCCGTCTGTCTGTCACTCTCTGTCTCCCTCTGTCGCCCTCTGTCTCCCTCCCTCTCTCTCCCTCTCCCTCCGTCTGTCTGTCTCCCCCTGTCGCCCTCTGTCGCCCTCCCTCTCTCTCCCTCTCCCTCCATCTGTCTGTCACCCTCTGTCACCCTCTGTCGCCCTCTGTCTCCCTCCCTCTCTCTCCCTCTCCCTCCCTCTGTCTGTCTCCCTCTGTCGCCCTCTGTCTCCCACCCTCTCTCTCCCTCCCTCTGTCTGTCTCCCTCTGTCGCCCTCTGTCTCCCTCCCTCTCTCTCCCTCTCCCTCCGTCTGTCTGTCTCCCTTGGTCGCCCTCTGTCTCCCTCCCTCTCTCTCCCTCTCCCTCCGTCTGTCTGTCACCCTCTGTCTCCCTCTGTCGCCCTCTGTCTGTCTCCCTCCCTCTCTCTCCCTCTCCCTCCGTCTGTCTGTCTCCCTCTGTTGCCCTCTGTCGCCCTCTGTCTCCTTCCCTCTCTCTCCCTCTCCTTCCCTCTGTCTGTCTCCCTCTGTCACCCTCTGTCTCCCTCCCTCTCTCCCTCTCCCTCCGTCTGTCTGTCTCCCTCTGTCGCCCTCTGTCTCCCTCCCTCTCTCTCCCTCTCCCTCCATCTGTCTGTCTCCCTCTGTCGCCCTCTGTCGCCCTCCCTCTCTCTCCCTCTCCCTCCGTCTGTCTGTCACCCTCTGTCTCCCTCCCTCTCTCTCCCTCTCCCTCCCTCTGTATGTCTCCCTCTGTCACCCTCTGTCTCCCTCCCTCTCTCTCCCTCTCCCTCTGTCTGTCTGTCTGTCTGTCACCCTCTGTCGCCCTCTGTCGCCCTCTGTCTCCCTCCCTCTCTCTCCCTCTGTCTGTCTCCCTCTGTCACCCTCTGTCTTCCTCCCTCTCTCTCCCTCTCCCTCCCTCTGTCCGTCTCCCTCTGTCGCCCTCTGTCTCCCTCCCTCTCTCTCCCTCTCCCTCCGTCTGTCTGTCTCCCTCTGTCGCCCTCTGTCTCCCTCCCTCTCTCTCCCTCTCCCTCCGTCTGTCTGTCACCCTCTGTCTCCCTCTGTTGCCCTCTGTCTGTCTCCCTCCCTCTCTCTCCCTCTCCCTCCTTCTGTCTGTCTCCCTCTGTCGCCCTCCGTCTCCCTCCCTCTCTCTCCCTCTCCCTCCATCTGTCTGTCTCCCTCTGTCGCCCTCTGTTTCCCTCCCTCTCTCTCCCTCTCCCTCCGTCTGTCTGTCACCCTCTGTCTCCCTCTGTCGCCCTCTGTCTGTCTCCCTCCCTCTCTCTCCCTCTCCCTCCGTCTGTCTGTCTCCCTCTGTCGCCCTCTGTCTCCCTCCCTCTCTCTCCCTCTCCCTCCATCTGTCTGTCCCCCTCTGTCGCCCTCTGTCGCCCTCCCTCTGTCTCCCTCTCCCTCCGTCTGTCTGTCACCCTCTGTCGCCCTCCGTCACCCTCTGTCTCCCTCCCTCTCTCTCCCTCTCCCTCCCTCTGTCTGTCTCCCTCTGTCGCCCTCTGTCTCCCTCCCTCTCTCTCCCTCTCCCTCCGTCTGTCTGTCACCCTCTGTCGCCCTCTGTCGCCCTCTGTCTCCCTCCCTCTCTCTCCCTCTCCCTCTGTCTGTCTGTCTCCCTCTGTCGCCCTCTGTCTCCCTCCCTCTCTCTCCCTCTCCCTCCGTCTGTCTGTCACCCTCTGTCTCCCTCTGTCGCCCTCTGTCTCCCTCCCTCTCTCTCCCTCTCCCTCCGTCTGTCTGTCTCTCTCTGTCGCCCTCTGTCGCCCTCTGTCTCCCTCCCTCTATCTCCCTCTCCCTCCCTCTGTCTGTCTCCCTCTGTCGCCCTCTGTTGCCCTCTGTCTCCCTCCCTCTCCCACCGTCTATCTGTCACCCTCTGTCGCCCTCTGTCTCCCTCCCTCTCTCTCCCTCTCCCTCCGTCTGTCTGTCACCCTCCGTCTCCCTCTGTCACCCTCTGTCTCCCTCCCTCTCTCTCCCTCTCCCTCCGTCTGTCTGTCTCTCTCTGTCGCCCTCTGTCGCCCTCTGTCTCCCTCCCTCTCTCTCCCTCTCCCTCCCTCTGTCTGTCTCTCTCTGTCGCCCTCTGTCTCCCTCCCTCTCTCTCCCTCTCCCTCCGTCTGTCTGTCACCCTCTGTCGCCCTCTGTCTCTCTCCCTCCCTCTCCCTCTCCCTCCATCTGTCTGTCTCCCTCTGTCGCCCTCTGTCGCCCTCTGTCTCCCTCCCTCTCCCACCGTCTGTCTGTCACCCTCTGTCGCCCTCTGTCTCCCTCCCTCTCTCTCCCTCTCCCTCCGTCTGTCTGTCACTCTCTGTCTCCCTCTGTCGCCCTCTGTCTCCCTCCCTCTCTCTCCCTCTCCCTCCGTCTGTCTGTCTCCCTCTGTCGCCCTCTGTCGCCCTACCTCTGTCTCCCTCTCCCTCCGTCTGTCTGTCTCCCTCTGTCGCCCTCTGTCTCCCTCCCTCTCTCTCCCTCTCCCTCCGTCTGTCTGTCACCCTCTGTCGCCCTCTGTCGCCCTCTGTCTCCCTCCCTCTCTCTCCCTCTCCCTCCCTCTGTCTGTCTCCCTCTTTCGCCCTCTGTCTCCCTCCCTCTCTCTCCCTCTCCCTCCCTCTGTCTGTCTCCCTCTGTCGCCCTCTGACTCCCTCCCTCTCTCTCCATGTCACTCCATCTGTCTGTCTCCCTCTGTCGCCCTCTGTTTCCCTCCCTCTCTCTCCCTCTCCCTCCGTTTGTCTGTCACCCTCTGTCTCCCTCTGTCGCCCTCTGTCTGTCTCCCTCCCTCTCTCTCCCTCTCCCTCCGTCTGTCTGTCTCCCTCTGTCGCCCTCTGTCTCCCTCCCTCTCTCTCCCTCTCCCTCCATCTGTCTGTCTCCCTCTGTCGCCCTCTGTCGCCCTCCCTCTGTCTCCCTCTCCCTCCGTCTGTCTGTCACCCTCTGTCGCCCTCCGTCACCCTCTGTCTCCCTCCCTCTCTCTCCCTCTCCCTCCCTCTGTCTGTCTCCCTCTGTCGCCCTCTGTCTCCCTCCCTCTCTCTCCCTCTCCCTCCGTCTGTCTGTCACCCTCTGTCGCCCTCTGTCGCCCTCTGTCTCCCTCCCTCTCTCTCCCTCTCCCTCTGTCTGTCTGTCTCCCTCTGTCGCCCTCTGTCTCCCTCCCTCTCTCTCCCTCTCCCTCCGTCTGTCTGTCACCCTCTGTCTCCCTCTGTCGCCCTCTGTCTCCCTCCCTCTCTCTCCCTCTCCCTCCGTCTGTCTGTCTCTCTCTGTCGCCCTCTGTCGCCCTCTGTCTCCCTCCCTCTATCTCCCTCTCCCTCCCTCTGTCTGTCTCCCTCTGTCGCCCTCTGTCTCCCTCCCTCTCTCTCCCTCTCCCTCTGTCTGTCTGTCTCCCTCTGTCGCCCTCTGTCGCCCTCTGTCTCCCTCCCTCTCCCACCGTCTGTCTGTCACCCTCTGTCGCCCTCTGTCTCCCTCCCTCTCTCTCCCTCTCCCTCCGTCTGTCTGTCACCCTCTGTCTCCCTCTGTCACCCTCTGTCTCCCTCCCTCTCTCTCCCTCTCCCTCCGTCTGTCTGTCTCTCTCTGTCGCCCTCTGTCGCCCTCTGTCTCCCTCCCTCTCTCTCCCTCTCCCTCCCTCTGTCTGTCTCTCTCTGTCGCCCTCTGTCTCCCTCCCTCTCTCTCCCTCTCCCTCCGTCTGTCTGTCACCCTCTGTCGCCCTCTGTCTCTCTCCCTCCCTCTCCCTCTCCCTCCATCTGTCTGTCTCCCTCTGTCGCCCTCTGTCGCCCTCTGTCTCCCTCCCTCTCCCACCGTCTGTCTGTCACCCTCTGTCGCCCTCTGTCTCCCTCCCTCTCTCTCCCTCTCCCTCCGTCTGTCTGTCACTCTCTGTCTCCCTCTGTCGCCCTCTGTCTCCCTCCCTCTCTCTCCCTCTCCCTCCGTCTGTCTGTCTCCCCCTGTCGCCCTCTGTCGCCCTCCCTCTCTCTCCCTCTCCCTCCATCTGTCTGTCACCCTCTGTCACCCTCTGTCGCCCTCTGTCTCCCTCCCTCTCTCTCCCTCTCCCTCCCTCTGTCTGTCTCCCTCTGTCGCCCTCTGTCTCCCACCCTCTCTCTCCCTCCCTCTGTCTGTCTCCCTCTGTCGCCCTCTGTCTCCCTCCCTCTCTCTCCCTCTCCCTCCGTCTGTCTGTCTCCCTTGGTCGCCCTCTGTCTCCCTCCCTCTCTCTCCCTCTCCCTCCGTCTGTCTGTCACCCTCTGTCTCCCTCTGTCGCCCTCTGTCTGTCTCCCTCCCTCTCTCTCCCTCTCCCTCCGTCTGTCTGTCTCCCTCTGTTGCCCTCTGTCGCCCTCTGTCTCCTTCCCTCTCTCTCCCTCTCCTTCCCTCTGTCTGTCTCCCTCTGTCACCCTCTGTCTCCCTCCCTCTCTCCCTCTCCCTCCGTCTGTCTGTCTCCCTCTGTCGCCCTCTGTCTCCCTCCCTCTCTCTCCCTCTCCCTCCATCTGTCTGTCTCCCTCTGTCGCCCTCTGTCGCCCTCCCTCTCTCTCCCTCTCCCTCCGTCTGTCTGTCACCCTCTGTCTCCCTCCCTCTCTCTCCCTCTCCCTCCCTCTGTATGTCTCCCTCTGTCACCCTCTGTCTCCCTCCCTCTCTCTCCCTCTCCCTCTGTCTGTCTGTCTGTCTGTCACCCTCTGTCGCCCTCTGTCGCCCTCTGTCTCCCTCCCTCTCTCTCCCTCTGTCTGTCTCCCTCTGTCACCCTCTGTCTTCCTCCCTCTCTCTCCCTCTCCCTCCCTCTGTCCGTCTCCCTCTGTCGCCCTCTGTCTCCCTCCCTCTCTCTCCCTCTCCCTCCGTCTGTCTGTCTCCCTCTGTCGCCCTCTGTCTCCCTCCCTCTCTCTCCCTCTCCCTCCGTCTGTCTGTCACCCTCTGTCTCCCTCTGTTGCCCTCTGTCTGTCTCCCTCCCTCTCTCTCCCTCTCCCTCCTTCTGTCTGTCTCCCTCTGTCGCCCTCCGTCTCCCTCCCTCTCTCTCCCTCTCCCTCCATCTGTCTGTCTCCCTCTGTCGCCCTCTGTCGCCCTCCCTCTCTCTCCCTCTCCCTCCGTCTGTCTGTCACCCTCTGTCGCCCTCTGTCTCCCTCCCTCTCTCTCCCTCTCCCTCCCTCTGTCTGTCTCCCTCTGTCGCCCTCTGTCTCCCTCCTTCTCTCTCCCTCTCCCTCCCTCTGTCTGTCTCCCTCTGTCTCCCTCCCTCTCTCTCCCTCTCCCTCCCTCTGTCTGTCTCCCTCTGTCACCCTCTGTCTCCCTCCCTCTCTCTCCATCTCCCTCCGTCTGTCTGTCACCCTCTGTCGCCCTCTGTCTCCCTCCCTCTTTCTCCCTCTGTCTGTCTCCCTCTGTCGCCCTCTGTCTCCCTCCCTCTCTCTCCCTCTCCCTCCCTCTGTCTGTCTCCCTCTGTCGCCCTCTGTCTCCCTCCCTCTCTCTCCCTCTTCCTCCGTCTGTCTGTCACCCTCTGTCTCCCTCTGTCGCCCTCTGTCTCCCTCCCTCTCTCTCCCTCTCTCTCCGTCTGTCTGTCTCCCTCTGTCGCCCTCTGTCTCCCTCCCTCTCTCTCCCTCTCCCTCCGTCTGTCTGTCTCCCTCTGTCGCCCTCTGTCTCCCTCCCTCTCTCTCCCTCTTCCTCAGTCTGTCTGTCACCCTCTGTCTCCCTCTGTCGCCCTCTGTCTCCCTCCCTCTCTCTCTCCCTCTCTCTCCGTCTGTCTGTCACCCTCTGTCTCCCTCTGTCGCCCTCTGTCTCCCTCCCTCTCTCTCCCTCTCTCTCCGTCTGTCTGTCACCCTCTGTCGCCCTCTGTCGCCCTCTGTCTCCCTCCCTCTCTTCCCTCTCCCTCCCTCTGTCTGTCTCCCTCTGTCGCCCTCTGTCTCCCTCCCTCTCTCTGCCTCTCCCTCCGTCTGTCTGTCTCCCTCTGTCGCCCTCTGTCTCCCTCCCTCTTTCTCCCTCTCTCTCCGTCTGTCTGTCACCCTCTGTCTCCCTCTGTCGCCCTCTGTCTCCCTCCCTCTCTCTCCCTCTCTCTCCGTCTGTCTGTCTCCCTCTGTCGCCCTCTGTCGCCATCTGTCTCCCTCCCTCTCTCTCCCTCTCCCTCCCTCTGTCTGTCTCCCTTTGTCGCCCTCTGTCTCCCTCCCTCTCTCTGCCTCTCCCTCCGTCTGTCTGTCTCCCTCCGTCTATCTGTCTCCCTCTGTCGCCCTCTGTCGCTCTCCCTCTCTCTCCCTCCGTCAGTCTGTCACCCTCTGTCGCCCTCTGTCGCCCTCTGTCGCCCTCTGTCTCCCTCCCTCTCTCTCCCTCTCCCTCCCTGTGTCTGTCTCCCTCTGTCACCCTCTGTCTCCCTCCCTCTCTCTCCCTCTCCCTCCGTCTGTCTGTCACCCTCTGTCGCCCTCTGTTGCCCTCTGTCTCCCTCCCTCTCTCTCCCTCTCCCTCCCTCTGTCTGTCTCCCTCTGTCGCCCTCTTTCTCCCTCCCTCTCTCTCCCTCTCCCTCCCTCTGTCTGTCTCCCTCTGTCGCCCTCTGTCTCTCTCCCTCTCTCTCCCTTTCCCTCCGTCTGTCTGTCTCCCTCTGTCGCCCTCTGTCTCCCTCCCTCTCTCTCCCTCTCCCTCCGTTTGTCTGTCACCCTCTGTCTCCCTCTGTCGCCCTCCGTCTCCCTCCCTCTCTCTCCCTCTCCCTCCATCTGTCTGTCTCCCTCTGTCGCCCTCTGTCGCCCTCCCTCTCTCTCCCTCTCCCTCCGTCTGTCTGTCACCCTCTGTCGCCCTCTGTCTCCCTCCCTCTCTCTCCCTCTCCCTCCCTCTGTCTGTCTCCCTCTGTCGCCCTCTGTCTCCCTCCTTCTCTCTCCCTCTCCCTCCCTCTGTCTGTCTCCCTCTGTCTCCCTCCCTCTCTCTCCCTCTCCCTCCCTCTGTCTATCTCCCTCTGTCACCCTCTGTCTCCCTCCCTCTCTCTCCATCTCCCTCCGTCTGTCTGTCACCCTCTGTCGCCCTCTGTCTCCCTCCCTCTTTCTCCCTCTGTCTGTCTCCCTCTGTCGCCCTCTGTCTCCCTCCCTCTCTCTCCCTCTCCCTCCCTCTGTCTGTCTCCCTCTGTCGCCCTCTGTCTCCCTCCCTCTCTCTCCCTCTCCCTCCGTCTGTCTGTCTCCCTCTGTCGCCCTCTGTCTCCCTCCCTCTCTCTCCCTCTTCCTCCGTCTGTCTGTCACCCTCTGTCTCCCTCTGTCGCCCTCTGTCTCCCTCCCTCTCTCTCCCTCTCTCTCCGTCTGTCTGTCTCCCTCTGTCGCCCTCTGTCTCCCTCCCTCTCTCTCCCTCTCCCTCCGTCTGTCTGTCTCCCTCTGTCGCCCTCTGTCTCCCTCCCTCTCTCTCCCTCTTCCTCAGTCTGTCTGTCACCCTCTGTCTCCCTCTGTCGCCCTCTGTCTCCCTCCCTCTCTCTCCCTCTCTCTCCGTCTGTCTGTCACCCTCTGTCTCCCTCTGTCGCCCTCTGTCTCCCTCCCTCTCTCTCCCTCTCTCTCCGTCTGTCTGTCACCCTCTGTCGCCCTCTGTCGCCCTCTGTCTCCCTCCCTCTCTCTCCCTCTCCCTCCCTCTGTCTGTCTCCCTCTGTCGCCCACTGTCTCCCTCCCTCTCTCTGCCTCTCCCTCCGTCTGTCTGTCTCCCTCTGTCGCCCTCTGTCTCCCTCCCTCTTTCTCCCTCTCTCTCCGTCTGTCTGTCACCCTCAGTCTCCCTCTGTCGCCCTCTGTCTCCCTCCCTCTCTCTCCCTCTCTCTCCGTCTGTCTGTCTCCCTCTGTCGCCCTCTGTCGCCCTCTGTCTCCCTCCCTCTCTCTCCCTCTCCCTCCCTCTGTCTGTCTCCCTCTGTCGCCCTCTGTCTCCCTCCCTCTCTCTGCCTCTCCCTCCGTCTGTCTGTCTCCCTCTGTCGCCCTCTGTCTCCCTCCCTCTTTCTCCCTCTCTCTCCGTCTGTCTGTCACCCTCTGTCTCCCTCTGTCGCCCTCTGTCTCCCTCCCTCTCTCTCCCTCTCTCTCCGTCTGTCTGTCTCCCTCTGTCGCCCTCTGTCGCCCTCTGTCTCCCTCCCTCTCTCTCCCTCTCCCTCCCTCTGTCTGTCTCCCTCTGTCGCCCTCTGTCTCCCTCCCTCTCTCTGCCTCTCCCTCCGTCTGTCTGTCTCCCTCCGTCTATCTGTCTCCCTCTGTCGCCCTCTGTCGCTCTCCCTCTCTCTCCCTCCGTCAGTCTGTCACCCTCTGTCGCCCTCTGTCGCCCTCTGTCGCCCTCTGTCTCCCTCCCTCTCTCTCCCTCTCCCTCCCTGTGTCTGTCTCCCTCTGTCACCCTCTGTCTCCCTCCCTCTCTCTCCCTCTCCCTCCGTCTGTCTGTCACCCTCTGTCGCCCTCTGTTGCCCTCTGTCTCCCTCCCTCTCTCTCCCTCTCCCTCCCTCTGTCTGTCTCCCTCTGTCGCCCTCTTTCTCCCTCCCTCTCTCTCCCTCTCCCTCCCTCTGTCTGTCTCCCTCTGTCGCCCTCTGTCTCTCTCCCTCTCTCTCCCTTTCCCTCCGTCTGTCTGTCTCCCTCTGTCGCCCTCTGTCTCCCTCCCTCTCTCTCCCTCTCCCTCCGTTTGTCTGTCACCCTCTGTCTCCCTCTGTCGCCCTCTGTCTCCCTCCCTCTCTCTCCCTCCCTCTCCCTCCATCTGTCTGTCTCCCTCTGTCGCCCTCTGTCGCCCTCCCTCTCTCTCCCTCTCCCTCCGTCTGTCTGTCACCCTCTGTCGCCCTCTGTCGCCCTCCCTCTCTCTCCCTCTCCCTCCCTCTGTCTGTCTCCCTCTGTTGCCCTCTGTCTCCCTCCCTCTCTCTCCCTCTCCCTCCCTCTGTCTGTCTCCCTCTGTCGCCCTCTGTCTCCCTCCTTCTCTCTCCCTCTCCCTCCCTCTGTCTGTCTCCCTCTGTCTCCCTCCCTCTCTCTCCCTCTCCCTCCTTCTGTCTGTCTCCCTCTGTCGCCCTCTGTCGCCCTCCCTCTCTCTCCCTCTCCCTCCATCTGTCTGTCACCCTCTGTCGCCCTCTGTCGCCCTCCCTCTCTCTCCCTCTCCCTCTCCCTCCCTCTGTCTGTGTCCCTCTTTCGCCCTCTGTCTCCCTCACTCTCTCTCCCTCCCTCTGTCTGTCTCCCTCTGTCGCCCTCTGTCTCCCTCCCTCTCTCTCCCTCTCCCTCTGTCTGTCTGTCTCCCTCAGTCGCCCTCTGTCTCCCTCCCTCTCTCTCCCTCTCCCTCCGTCTGTCTGTCACCCTCTGTCTCCCTCTGTCGCCCTCTGTCTCCCTCCCTCTCTCTCCCTCTCCCTCCGTCTGTCTGTCTCCCTCTGTCGCCCTCTGTCTCCCTCCCTCTCTCTCCCTCTCCCTCCGTCTGTCTGTCTCCCTCTGTCGCCCTCTGTCGCCCTCTGTCTCCCTCCCTCTCTCTCCCTCTCCCTCCCTCTGTCTGTCTCTCTCTGTCGCCCTCTGTCTCCCTCCCTCTCTCTCCCTCTCCCTCCGTCTGTCTGTCACCCTCTGTCACCCTCTGTTGCCCTCTGTCTCCCTCCCTCTCTCTCCCTCTCCCTCCCTCTGTCTATCTCCCTCTGTCGCCCTCTGGCGCCCTCTGTCTCCCTCCCTCTCCCTCCGTCTGTCTGTCACCCTCTGTCGCCCTCTGTCTCCCTCCCTCTCTCTCCCTCTCCCTCCGTCTGTCTGTCACTCTCTGTCTCCCTCTGTCGCCCTCTGTCTCCCTCCCTCTCTCTCCCTCTCCCTCCGTCTGTCTGTCTCCCTCTGTCGCCCTCTGTCGCCCTACCTCTGTCTCCCTCTCCCTCCGTCTGTCTGTCTCCCTCTGTCGCCCTCTGTCTCCCTCCCTCTCTCTCCCTCTCCCTCCGTCTGTCTGTCACCCTCTGTCGCCCTCTGTCGCCCTCTGTCTCCCTCCCTCTCTCTCCCTCTCCCTCCCTCTGTCTGTCTCCCTCTGTCGCCCTCTGACTCCCTCCCTCTCTCTCCATCTCACTCCATCTGTCTGTCTCCCTCTGTCGCCCTCTGTTTCCCTCCCTCTCTCTCCCTCTCCCTCCGTCTGTCTGTCACCCTCTGTCTCCCTCTGTCGCCCTCTGTCTGTCTCCCTCCCTCTCTCTCCCTCTCCCTCCGTCTGTCTGTCTCCCTCTGTCGCCCTCTGTCTCCCTCCCTCTCTCTCCCTCTCCCTCCATCTGTCTGTCCCCCTCTGTCGCCCTCTGTCGCCCTCCCTCTGTCTCCCTCTCCCTCCGTCTGTCTGTCACCCTCTGTCGCCCTCCGTCACCCTCTGTCTCCCTCCCTCTCTCTCCCTCTCCCTCCCTCTGTCTGTCTCCCTCTGTCGCCCTCTGTCTCCCTCCCTCTCTCTCCCTCTCCCTCCGTCTGTCTGTCACCCTCTGTCGCCCTCTGTCGCCCTCTGTCTCCCTCCCTCTCTCTCCCTCTCCCTCTGTCTGTCTGTCTCCCTCTGTCGCCCTCTGTCTCCCTCCCTCTCTCTCCCTCTCCCTCCGTCTGTCTGTCACCCTCTGTCTCCCTCTGTCGCCCTCTGTCTCCCTCCCTCTCTCTCCCTCTCCCTCCGTCTGTCTGTCTCTCTCTGTCGCCCTCTGTCGCCCTCTGTCTCCCTCCCTCTATCTCCCTCTCCCTCCCTCTGTCTGTCTCCCTCTGTCGCCCTCTGTTGCCCTCTGTCTCCCTCCCTCTCCCACCGTCTATCTGTCACCCTCTGTCGCCCTCTGTCTCCCTCCCTCTCTCTCCCTCTCCCTCCGTCTGTCTGTCACCCTCTGTCTCCCTCTGTCACCCTCTGTCTCCCTCCCTCTCTCTCCCTCTCCCTCCGTCTGTCTGTCTCTCTCTGTCGCCCTCTGTCGCCCTCTGTCTCCCTCCCTCTCTCTCCCTCTCCCTCCCTCTGTCTGTCTCTCTCTGTCGCCCTCTGTCTCCCTCCCTCTCTCTCCCTCTCCCTCCGTCTGTCTGTCACCCTCTGTCGCCCTCTGTCTCTCTCCCTCCCTCTCCCTCTCCCTCCATCTGTCTGTCTCCCTCTGTCGCCCTCTGTCGCCCTCTGTCTCCCTCCCTCTCCCACCGTCTGTCTGTCACCCTCTGTCGCCCTCTGTCTCCCTCCCTCTCTCTCCCTCTCCCTCCGTCTGTCTGTCACTCTCTGTCTCCCTCTGTCGCCCTCTGTCTCCCTCCCTCTCTCTCCCTCTCCCTCCGTCTGTCTGTCTCCCTCTGTCGCCCTCTGTCGCCCTACCTCTGTCTCCCTCTCCCTCCGTCTGTCTGTCTCCCTCTGTCGCCCTCTGTCTCCCTCCCTCTCTCTCCCTCTCCCTCCGTCTGTCTGTCACCCTCTGTCGCCCTCTGTCGCCCTCTGTCTCCCTCCCTCTCTCTCCCTCTCCCTCCCTCTGTCTGTCTCCCTCTTTCGCCCTCTGTCTCCCTCCCTCTCTCTCCCTCTCCCTCCCTCTGTCTGTCTCCCTCTGTCGCCCTCTGACTCCCTCCCTCTCTCTCCATGTCACTCCATCTGTCTGTCTCCCTCTGTCGCCCTCTGTTTCCCTCCCTCTCTCTCCCTCTCCCTCCGTTTGTCTGTCACCCTCTGTCTCCCTCTGTCGCCCTCTGTCTGTCTCCCTCCCTCTCTCTCCCTCTCCCTCCGTCTGTCTGTCTCCCTCTGTCGCCCTCTGTCTCCCTCCCTCTCTCTCCCTCTCCCTCCATCTGTCTGTCTCCCTCTGTCGCCCTCTGTCGCCCTCCCTCTGTCTCCCTCTCCCTCCGTCTGTCTGTCACCCTCTGTCGCCCTCCGTCACCCTCTGTCTCCCTCCCTCTCTCTCCCTCTCCCTCCCTCTGTCTGTCTCCCTCTGTCGCCCTCTGTCTCCCTCCCTCTCTCTCCCTCTCCCTCCGTCTGTCTGTCACCCTCTGTCGCCCTCTGTCGCCCTCTGTCTCCCTCCCTCTCTCTCCCTCTCCCTCTGTCTGTCTGTCTCCCTCTGTCGCCCTCTGTCTCCCTCCCTCTCTCTCCCTCTCCCTCCGTCTGTCTGTCACCCTCTGTCTCCCTCTGTCGCCCTCTGTCTCCCTCCCTCTCTCTCCCTCTCCCTCCGTCTGTCTGTCTCTCTCTGTCGCCCTCTGTCGCCCTCTGTCTCCCTCCCTCTATCTCCCTCTCCCTCCCTCTGTCTGTCTCCCTCTGTCGCCCTCTGTCTCCCTCCCTCTCTCTCCCTCTCCCTCTGTCTGTCTGTCTCCCTCTGTCGCCCTCTGTCGCCCTCTGTCTCCCTCCCTCTCCCACCGTCTGTCTGTCACCCTCTGTCGCCCTCTGTCTCCCTCCCTCTCTCTCCCTCTCCCTCCGTCTGTCTGTCACCCTCTGTCTCCCTCTGTCACCCTCTGTCTCCCTCCCTCTCTCTCCCTCTCCCTCCGTCTGTCTGTCTCTCTCTGTCGCCCTCTGTCGCCCTCTGTCTCCCTCCCTCTCTCTCCCTCTCCCTCCCTCTGTCTGTCTCTCTCTGTCGCCCTCTGTCTCCCTCCCTCTCTCTCCCTCTCCCTCCGTCTGTCTGTCACC
Source organism: Triturus cristatus (assembly GCF_964204655.1). NCBI lineage: Eukaryota > Metazoa > Chordata > Amphibia > Caudata > Salamandridae > Triturus > Triturus cristatus. The sequence goes on from NC_140579.1 coordinate 755,882,791, forward strand.
CTCTGTCGCCCTCTGTCTCTCTCCCTCCCTCTCCCTCTCCCTCCATCTGTCTGTCTCCCTCTGTCGCCCTCTGTCGCCCTCTGTCTCCCTCCCTCTCCCACCGTCTGTCTGTCACCCTCTGTCGCCCTCTGTCTCCCTCCCTCTCTCTCCCTCTCCCTCCGTCTGTCTGTCACTCTCTGTCTCCCTCTGTCGCCCTCTGTCTCCCTCCCTCTCTCTCCCTCTCCCTCCGTCTGTCTGTCTCCCCCTGTCGCCCTCTGTCGCCCTCCCTCTCTCTCCCTCTCCCTCCATCTGTCTGTCACCCTCTGTCACCCTCTGTCGCCCTCTGTCTCCCTCCCTCTCTCTCCCTCTCCCTCCCTCTGTCTGTCTCCCTCTGTCGCCCTCTGTCTCCCACCCTCTCTCTCCCTCCCTCTGTCTGTCTCCCTCTGTCGCCCTCTGTCTCCCTCCCTCTCTCTCCCTCTCCCTCCGTCTGTCTGTCTCCCTTGGTCGCCCTCTGTCTCCCTCCCTCTCTCTCCCTCTCCCTCCGTCTGTCTGTCACCCTCTGTCTCCCTCTGTCGCCCTCTGTCTGTCTCCCTCCCTCTCTCTCCCTCTCCCTCCGTCTGTCTGTCTCCCTCTGTTGCCCTCTGTCGCCCTCTGTCTCCTTCCCTCTCTCTCCCTCTCCTTCCCTCTGTCTGTCTCCCTCTGTCACCCTCTGTCTCCCTCCCTCTCTCCCTCTCCCTCCGTCTGTCTGTCTCCCTCTGTCGCCCTCTGTCTCCCTCCCTCTCTCTCCCTCTCCCTCCATCTGTCTGTCTCCCTCTGTCGCCCTCTGTCGCCCTCCCTCTCTCTCCCTCTCCCTCCGTCTGTCTGTCACCCTCTGTCTCCCTCCCTCTCTCTCCCTCTCCCTCCCTCTGTATGTCTCCCTCTGTCACCCTCTGTCTCCCTCCCTCTCTCTCCCTCTCCCTCTGTCTGTCTGTCTGTCTGTCACCCTCTGTCGCCCTCTGTCGCCCTCTGTCTCCCTCCCTCTCTCTCCCTCTGTCTGTCTCCCTCTGTCACCCTCTGTCTTCCTCCCTCTCTCTCCCTCTCCCTCCCTCTGTCCGTCTCCCTCTGTCGCCCTCTGTCTCCCTCCCTCTCTCTCCCTCTCCCTCCGTCTGTCTGTCTCCCTCTGTCGCCCTCTGTCTCCCTCCCTCTCTCTCCCTCTCTCTCCGTCTGTCTGTCACCCTCTCTCTCCCTCTGTCGCCCTCTGTCTCCCTCCCTCTCTCTCCCTCTCCCTCCGTCTGTCTGTCTCCCTCTGTTGCCCTCTGTTGCCCTCTGTCTCCCTCCCTTTCTCTCCCTCTCCCTCCCTCTGTCTGTCTCCCTCTGTCGCCCTCTGTCGCCCTCCCTCTCTCTCCCTCTCCCTCCGTCTGTCTGTCACCCTCTGTCTCCCTCCCTCTCTCTCCCTCTCCCTCCCTCTGTATGTCTCCCTCTGTCACCCTCTGTCTCCCTCCCTCTCTCTCCCTCTCCCTCTGTCTGTCTGTCTGTCTGTCACCCTCTGTCGCCCTCTGTCGCCCTCTGTCTCCCTCCCTCTCTCTCCCTCTGTCTGTCTCCCTCTGTCACCCTCTGTCTTCCTCCCTCTCTCTCCCTCTCCCTCCCTCTGTCCGTCTCCCTCTGTCGCCCTCTGTCTCCCTCCCTCTCTCTCCCTCTCCCTCCGTCTGTCTGTCTCCCTCTGTCGCCCTCTGTCTCCCTCCCTCTCTCTCCCTCTCTCTCCGTCTGTCTGTCACCCTCTCTCTCCCTCTGTCGCCCTCTGTCTCCCTCCCTCTCTCTCCCTCTCCCTCCGTCTGTCTGTCACCCTCTGTTGCCCTCTGTTGCCCTCTGTCTCCCTCCCTTTCTCTCCCTCTCCCTCCCTCTGTCTGTCTCCCTCTGTCGCCCTCTGTCTCCCTCCCTCTCTCTCCCTCTCCCTCCATCTGTCTGTCTCCCTCTGTTGCCCTCTGTCTCCCTCCCTCTCTCTCCCTCTCCCTCCGTCTGTCTGTCTCCCTCTGTCGCCCTCCGTCGCTCTCCCTCTCTCTCCCTCCGTCTGTCTGTCACCCTCTGTCGCCCTCTGTCTCCCTCCCTCTTCTCCCTCTCCCTCCGTCTGTCTGTCTCCCTCTGTCTCCCTCCCTCTCTCTCCCTCTCCCTCCCTCTGTCTGTCTCCCTCTGTCGCCCTCTGTCTCCCTCCCTCTTCTCCCTCTCCCTCCATCTGTCTGTCTCCCTCTGTCGCCCTCTGTCTCCCTCCCTCTCTCTCCCTCTCCCTCCGTCTGTTTGTCTCCCTCTGTCGCCCTCTGTCGCTCTCTCTCTCTCTCCCTCCGTCTGTCTGTCACCCTCTGTCGCCCTCTGTCTCCCTCCCTCTCTCTCCCTCTCCCTCCCTGTGTCTGTCTCCCTCTGTCGCCCTCTGTCTCCCTCCCTCTCTCTCCCTCTCCCTCCGTCTGTCTGTCACCCTCTGTCGCCCTCTGCCGCCCTCTGTCTCCCTCCCTCTCTCTCCCTCTCCCCCCTCTGTCTGTCTCCCTCTGTCGCCCTCTGTCTCCCTCCCTCTCTCTCCCTCTCCCTCCGTCTGTCTGTCTCCCTCTGTCGCCCTCTGTCTCCCTCCCTCTCTCTCCCTCTCCCTCCGTCTGTTTGTCACCCTCTGTCTCCCTCTGTCGCCCTCTGTCTGTCTCCCTCCCTCTCTCTCCCTCTCCCTCCGTCTGTCTGTCTCCCTCTGCTGCCCTCTGTCGCCCTCTGTCTCCCTCCCTCTCTCTCCCTCTCCTTCCCTCTGTCTGTCTCCCTCTGTCACCCTCTGTCTCCCTCCCTCTCTCCCTCTCCCTCCGTCTGTCTGTCTCCCTCTGTCGCCCTCTGTCTCCTTCCCTCTCTCTCCCTCTCCCTCCATCTGTCTGTCTCCCTCTGTCGCCCTCTGTCGCCCTCCCTCTCTCTCCCTCTCCCTCCGTCTGTCTGTCACCCTCTGTCTCCCTCCCTCTCTCTCCCTCTCCCTCCCTCTGTCTGTCTTCCTCTGTCACCCTCTGTCTCCCTCCCTCTCTCTCCCTCTCCCTCAGTCTGTCTGTCACCCTCTATCGCCCTCTGTCGCCCTCTGTCTCCCTCCCTCTCTCTCCCTCTGTCTGTCTCCCTCTGTCGCCCTCTGTCTCCCTCCCTCTCTCTCCCTCTCCCTCCCTGTGTCTGTCTCCCTCTGTCGCCCTCTGTCTCCCTCCCTCTCTCTCCCTCTCCCTCCGTCTGTTTGTCTCCCTCTGTCGCCCTCTGTCGCTCTCCCTCTCTCTCCCTCCGTCTGTCTGTCACCCTCTGTCGCCCTCTGTCTCCCTCCCTCTCTCTCCCTCTCCCTCCCTGTGTCTGTCTCCCTCTGTCGCCCTCTGTCTCCCTCCCTCTCTCTCCCTCTCCCTCCGTCTGTCTGTCACCCTCTGTCGCCCTCTGCCGCCCTCTGTCTCCCTCCCTCTCTCTCCCTCTCCCCCCTCTGTCTGTCTCCCTCTGTCGCCCTCTGTCTCCCTCCCTCTCTCTCCCTCTCCCTCCGTCTGTCTGTCTCCCTCTGTCGCCCTCTGTCTCCCTCCCTCTCTCTCCCTCTCCCTCCGTCTGTCTGTCACCCTCTGTCTCCCTCTGTCGCCCTCTGTCTGTCTCCCTCCCTCTCTCTCCCTCTCCCTCCGTCTGTCTGTCTCCCTCTGTTGCCCTCTGTCGCCCTCTGTCTCCCTCCCTCTCTCTCCCTCTCCTTCCCTCTGTCTGTCTCCCTCTGTCACCCTCTGTCTCCCTCCCTCTCTCCCTCTCCCTCCGTCTGTCTGTCTCCCTCTGTCGCCCTCTGTCTCCCTCCCTCTCTCCCTCTCCCTCCATCTGTCTGTCTCCCTCTGTCGCCCTCTGTCGCCCTCCCTCTCTCTCCCTCTCCCTCCGTCTGTCTGTCACCCTCTGTCTCCCTCCCTCTCTCTCCCTCTCCCTCCCTCTGTCTGTCTCCCTCTGTCACCCTCTGTCTCCCTCCCTCTCTCTCCCTCTCCCTCAGTCTGTCTGTCACCCTCTGTCGCCCTCTGTCGCCCTCTGTCTCCCTCCCTCTCTCTCCCTCTGTCTGTCTCCCTCTGGCGCCCTCTGTCTCCCTCCCTCTCTCTCCCTCTCCCTCCCTGTGTCTGTCTCCCTCTGTCGCCCTCTGTCTCCCTCCCTCTCTCTCCCTCTCCCTCCGTCTGTCTGTCTCCCTCTGTCGCCCTCTGTCTCCCTCCCTCTCTCTCCCTCTCCCTCCGTCTGTCTGTCACCCTCTGTCTCCCTCTGTCGCCCTCTGTCTCCCTCCCTCTCTCTCCCTCTCCCTCTGTCTGTCTGTCTCCCTCTGTCGCCCTCTGTTGCCCTCTGTCTCCCTCCCTCTCTCTCCCTCTCCCTCCCTCTGTCTGTCTCCCTCTGTCGCCCTCTGTCTCCCTCCCTCTCTCTCCCTCTCCCTCCGTCTGTCTGTCTCCCTCTGTCGCCCTCTGTCTCCCTCCCTCTCTCTCCCTCTCCCTCTGTCTGTCTGTCACCCTCTGTCGCCCTCTGCCGCCCTCTGTCTCCCTCCCTCTCTCTCCCTCTCCCTCCCTCTGTCTGTCTTCCTCTATCGCCCTCTGTCTCCCTCCCTCTCTCTCCCTCTCCCTCCCTCTGTCTGTCTCCCTCTGTCGCCCTCTGTCTCCCTCCCTCTCTCTCCCTCTCCCTCCGTCTGTCTGTCTCCCTCTGTCACCCTCTGTCTCCCTCCCTCTCTCTCCCTCTCCCTCCGTCTGTCTGTCACCCTCTGTCTCCCTCTGTCGCCCTCTGTCTCCCTCCCTCTCTCTCCTTCTCCCTCCGTCTGTCTGTCTCCCTCTGTCGCCCTCTGTCGCCCTCCCTCTCTCTCCCTCTCCCTCCGTCTGTCTGTCACCCTCTGTCGCCCTCTGTCGCCCTCCCTCTCTCTCCCTCTCCCTCCCTCTGTCTGTCTCCCTCTGTCGCCCTCTGTCTCCCTCCCTCTCTCTCTCCCTCCCTCTGTCTGTCTCCCTCTGTCGCCCTCTGTCTCCCTCCCTCTCTTTCCCTCTCCCTCCCTCTGTCTGTCTCCCTCTGTCGCCCTCTGTCTCCCTCCCTCCCTCTCTCTCCCTCTCCCTCCCTCTGTCTGTCTCCCTCTGTCACCCTCTGTCTCTGTCCCTCTCTCTCCCTCTCCCTCCGTCTGTCTGTCTCCCTCTGTTGCCCTCTGTCTCCCTCCCTCTCTCTCCCTCTCCCTCCGTCTGTCTGTCACCCTCTGTCTCCCTCTGTCGCCCTCTGTGTCCCTCCCTCTCTCTCCCTCTCCCTCCGTCTGTCTGTCTCCCTCTGTCGCCCTCTGTCGCCCTCCCTCTCTCTCCCTCTCCCTCCGTCTGTCTGTCACCCTCTGTCGCCCTCTGTCGCCCTCCCTCTCTCTCCCTCTCCCTCCCTCTGTCTGTGTCCCTCTTTCGCCCTCTGTCTCCCTCCCTCTCTCTCCCTCCCTCTGTCTGTCTCCCTCTGTCGCCCTCTGTCTCCCTCCCTCTCTCTCCCTCTCCCTCAGTCTGTCTGTCACCCTCTGTCGCCCTCTGTCGCCCTCTGTCTCCCTCCCTCTCTCTCCCTCTGTCTGTCTCCCTCTGGCGCCCTCTGTCTCCCTCCCTCTCTCTCCCTCTCCCTCCCTGTGTCTGTCTCCCTCTGTCGCCCTCTGTCTCCCTCCCTCTCGCTCCCTCTCCCTCCGTCTGTCTGTCTCCCTCTGTCGCCCTCTGTCTCCCTCCCTCTCTCTCCCTCTCCCTCCGTCTGTCTGTCACCCTCTGTCTCCCTCTGTCGCCCTCTGTCTCCCTCCCTCTCTCTCCCTCTCCCTCTGTCTGTCTGTCTCCCTCTGTCGCCCTCTGTTGCCCTCTGTCTCCCTCCCTCTCTCTCCCTCTCCCTCCCTCTGTCTGTCTCCCTCTGTCGCCCTCTGTCTCCCTCCCTCTCTCTCCCTCTCCCTCCGTCTGTCTGTCTCCCTCTGTCGCCCTCTGTCTCCCTCCCTCTCTCTCCCTCTCCCTCTGTCTGTCTGTCACCCTCTGTCGCCCTCTGCCGCCCTCTGTCTCCCTCCCTCTCTCTCCCTCTCCCTCCCTCTGTCTGTCTACCTCTATCGCCCTCTGTCTCCCTCCCTCTCTCTCCCTCTCCCTCCCTCTGTCTGTCTCCCTCTGTCGCCCTCTGTCTCCCTCCCTCTCTCTCCCTCTCCCTCCGTCTGTCTGTCTCCCTCTGTCACCCTCTGTCTCCCTCCCTCTCTCTCCCTCTCCCTCCGTCTGTCTGTCACCCTCTGTCTCCCTCTGTCGCCCTCTGTCTCCCTCCCTCTCTCTCCTTCTCCCTCCGTCTGTCTGTCTCCCTCTGTCGCCCTCTGTCGCCCTCCCTCTCTCTCCCTCTCCCTCCGTCTGTCTGTCACCCTCTGTCGCCCTCTGTCGCCCTCCCTCTCTCTCCCTCTCCCTCCCTCTGTCTGTCTCCCTCTGTCGCCCTCTGTCTCCCTCCCTCTCTCTCTCCCTCCCTCTGTCTGTCTCCCTCTGTCGCCCTCTGTCTCCCTCCCTCTCTTTCCCTCTCCCTCCCTCTGTCTGTCTCCCTCTGTCGCCCTCTGTCTCCCTCCCTCCCTCTCTCTCCCTCTCCCTCCCTCTGTCTGTCTCCCTCTGTCACCCTCTGTCTCTGTCCCTCTCTCTCCCTCTCCCTCCGTCTGTCTGTCTCCCTCTGTTGCCCTCTGTCTCCCTCCCTCTCTCTCCCTCTCCCTCCGTCTGTCTGTCACCCTCTGTCTCCCTCTGTCGCCCTCTGTGTCCCTCCCTCTCTCTCCCTCTCCCTCCGTCTGTCTGTCTCCCTCTGTCGCCCTCTGTCGCCCTCCCTCTCTCTCCCTCTCCCTCCGTCTGTCTGTCACCCTCTGTCGCCCTCTGTCGCCCTCCCTCTCTCTCCCTCTCCCTCCCTCTGTCTGTGTCCCTCTTTCGCCCTCTGTCTCCCTCCCTCTCTCTCCCTCCCTCTGTCTGTCTCCCTCTGTCGCCCTCTGTCTCCCTCCCTCTCTCACCCTCTCCCTCTGTCTGTCTGTCTCCCTCTGTCGCCCTCTGTCTCCCTCGCTCTCTCTCCCTCTCCCTCCGTCTGTCTGTCACCCTCTGTCTTCCTCTGTCGCCCTCTGTCTCCCTCCCTCTCTCTCCCTCTCCCTCCGTCTGTCTGTCTCCCTCTGTCGCCCTCTGTCGCCCTCTGTCTCCCTCCCTCTGTCTCCCTCTCCCTCCCTCAGTCTGTCTCCCCCTGTCTCCCTCCCTCTCTCTCCCTCTCCCTCCGTCTGTCTGTCTCCCTCTGTCACCCTCTGTCGCCCTCTGTCTCCCTCCCTCTCTCTCCCTCTCCCTCCCTCTGTCTGTCTCTCTCTGTCACCCTCTGTCTCCCTCCCTCTCTCTCCCTCTCCCTCCGTCTGTCTGTCACCCTTTGTCGCCCTCTGTCTCTCTCCCTCCCTCTCCCTCTCCCTCTCCCTCCGTCTGTCTGTCTCCCTCTGTCGCCCTCTGTCGCCCTCTGTCTCCCTCCCTCTCCCTCCGTCTGTCTGTCACCCTCTGTCACCTCAGCCCAGCTTCCTGGGCACACACACTTTGCAGGTCTTTCAAAGGCCATTAGCTTGTTCATGTGGCTTTGTTTAGAATCTCCCGGACCCCATTGGGCAGAGTGTCTCTGAGTGTGCGCTGCAGCGGCGGTGTGTGCTGACACTCTTTCACAGTGTTGCCTCTTCATTAGCTGCTGTTATGTGCGAATTGGGCCTTCATACCCATTTCATCCTGCTACGCGGCCGCCATTTGCAGGCGACACAGTACAGTGTCGGAACACACTGTTTGTATAGCTCTGCCCTAGGCCATATGGGCTGAGGGCATTGGTGTCTGCTTCTGAGTTGCACAATGGGATCTTGGAGGCCCCCCTCCCGGCATCACGGACATCCTGTCTTGTGTTGGTGTTTTGTGTGGCCTGTGACTTGCTTGGTGCATGGGGCATGGAGCCGATTGTGGCATGTGCGTGTTGTTGGAATGTGGTTGCGTCCGGTGATGGCTTTGGGGTAGTTGCGTGCATTATCGGGAGTTGGGTTGTGGATGCGGTTACCCCATGTGGGGTGAGTTGTTTGTGTACTCACCAGGCTCGGTGACTCCTTCTACTCCGTGTAGTCCCACCGGCGGCAGCGTGCGCATCACCTTCTCCTCCCAGGGATGGTAGTGTACCGGTGTGCGGGGCGGCCCACCTCCAGTGATATCCCCTGGTTGTATTCGTCGGTCATTTTGCGGCGGACCGTCCTCCGCAGATCGTACCACCTGGCTTGGCATTCATGCCTGGTCCTTCTGATGGGCGCAACAGCATTCACCCTCTCGATGATCCTCTGCCACATGGCTGATTTTTCGGCTATGCTGATCTGTCTGACCAATGTTCCAAAGAGCTGTGGCTCGACTCTGATGATTTCGTCGACAAGGATCTCCAGCTCCGCTGTTGTGAACTTTGGATTCCTGTCTGTGGGCATGGTGTGGGGTGTGGGTGTGGATGGTTGTGGGCGTGTGTGTGTGGTTGTGAAGGTGTGTGTGTGAATGTGATGAGGGGGTGTTTGTGAAGGTGGTTGTGTGAAGGTGTGCAAGTGTAAGGTGTAGTAAAGGTTCAAGTCTGGTGCTGTGGGTTGTCTGTGGGGTCTGGCAACAGTGGGTCTGTTGCAAAGGCCCATGGTTTGTGTGTGTGGGCCCTTTTTATTGGTCCATTTGTGGGTGTGGCTGTGTTTGAACTTTGGGTGGGTGTGTTATAAGGGGTGGTTGTGTTTTGGGCCTCTGTTTACCTGTTTGGCTGTTGCAGGTCAGTGTATTGGATGTATCCTGTCCTGGTTCAGTACGTGTGTTTTTCGCGTCTGTGCGGTGCGTACATCGGCCATGTTGTTGTACAGTGCTCACATTTGCTATGGCTTGGTACGACTCGTACATGCGCACGGCTGGGTGAGGGTGCTGGTGTAGGGGCCTCGGGTAGGGTGGGTACAGGCACGGGCAGGGTGTGGGGGCCTGGGGGTACATGCCGTACATACGTGAACCGAGGGTACGGCGCGTACATGGGGGGGCTGGGGGTACGGCACGTACATACGGGATGCTGGGGGTACAGTGTGTGCCCCCACCCCCGTATGGACGGTGCATACCCCCACCTCCGTATGTAAGCACCGTCCCCCAGCACATACCCCCACCCCCGTATGTACGCGCAGTACCCCCAGCCCCCCGTATGTACGCGCCGTACACCCGCCCCCCCGTATGTACGCGCCGTACCCCCAGCCCCCCCATGGATGGAGCGTACCCCCACCCCCCCTAGGTACGGAGCGTACCACCACCCCCGTAGGTATGCTGTGGACCCCCAGCGCGTAACGCACCGTACATGGGGGCGTACGCTTCGTACCTACGGGGTGGGGGTACGCTTCGTACCTACGGGGTAGGGTGGGGGTACGGCACGGACATGGGGGGGTGCTGTGGTACGGCGCATACGTGCGGGTGTGTGCTGGGGGGGTGTTCGGCACGTATGCGGGCAACTATTTGGACGTCTCCATAGTTGCTATGGGAGTTCGCACCGTACGGTGTTTTTTCCATACGGTAGTGCATTCGGACGGACGGGACGGATCGTACTTGCGCGCTCGGACTTCAGTTTCCCGATTCATAGGTAAAACTGTCCGGGGACGTGTCGGACACTTTTTCCGACCCGAGGACGTGTCGGGGAATTTTCCCAATGCGATTCGTATGGAATGTTTCACATACGAATCGTACTTGCCAGTTTGTACGGGACTTGTACGATTCGTACGGTAAAAAAAACGGATACGATTCATACGGGGGAAATTTTTAACGGATCGGAATCGGCACCTTAGTCTTTAAATAAGGAGAAAAGGACAGACTCAAATATGTTGCTGGTTGCGGTTTTGTATATGATTGCAAGACCATCCATGCATGGGCTCGCTTGCTTATCCTGGCTTTGTCCTCCAATAATGAATACTGCTGTGCCACCTTCTTTAGTATTTGTTGAAAAGAAGAAATGGTAGGTTCCGCTGCCAAAGGTCTGCTATGTCGGTAAGCTTTAAAGATGATTGTAGATACTTGGTGCAGGCGGACTGAGGATCGCCTTGTAATGCATTCCTGAGCGTGTTATTAATCTCATTTCCTCGGTTGCTCCAGACTTTATACCAGGTTTTTATTGTTGCATATCTTCTGTGTAGATGTTGCTGTTGCAGCCCAAATTCCAACCAGACCTGTGCCGGTGGGGAGTTACATGGTATAGAAAATACAGTTTTGTACACCCAAGTTTGGAGACTGCCCAGGATCGCTGCGTCTTTCCCGTGCTGAACTTTACTTCCGTAGGCTAAAGTAGGTAAAAGTTTTTCTTTTATAATCGCTAATAATGGAGTGAACAATGGGCCTTTTAGACTCTTTGATATTGAACAGAATGCAAATGTTAGAATATTTCCCATTTTAGTATGGCCTCATTCTGCTTTTGAAAAGTTAATCTTTTGTCCAAATATATCCCTAGGTATTTGTAACTACTAACCACTTCCAGTTTTGCTTTACTGATTTTGAATGGTGATTGTATGTGGACGCAGCGGCTTATAATTATGGCTTTTGTTTATGTGTCATTCATCTCTAACAAATTAGTATTGGCAAAGTTCCCTAATTCATTCATCGCTCTTTGCAGGCCAATTCTTGTGTCACTTAGGAGCACTATGTCGTCAGCATAAGATAGGTGTGTAAAAGGTAGTGTGCCCAAAAGTGGGGGATGCGAGTTGATCTCATCTAGCCTTGGTGATAGGTCAGCCATGAATAAGTTGAATAAGTGTGGTACTAGGATACAGCCTTGCTTTAATCCCTCACTCATGTAGATTTTCCTGGTGAGCCTCTTTCCATCTGGCTATTTTAGTGTGCATCCACGTGTCGGTGTATAGTTCCATTATTGGTCTCAGTAATGCTTCCGGAAGGCCCTACTGCTTAAACTTATGCCATATGATCCCTCTGTTGACTCGATCGAATGCAGCTTTAAAATGTATGAAGCATTGATACAGATTATTTCGCTGTCGTAAGCTTTTGTCTGCCATTAGATCCAGGGTGAGGACATTCGTGTTGGTGCCATTGCCCCGACGTAAGACGGACTGGTTAATGGGAATTATTTTGTTACTCTCAGATCAGCTTATCAAGTCTGCCAAGATCAATGAGGTGTAATATTTTGCTTTGGCGTCTATTAAGGCGAACAGTTGATAATTAGCTGGATCGGTTCGCTCCCCACGCTCAAATACTCGATTGATTATTGAACCTCTCCAGCTCTCTGGAAGGCGGTTTATAGTGCCCACCTTGTGGAACAGGCGGAACAATGGAGCTGCCCAGAAGTTGGGGTCTTGCTTATAAATTGCTCGAGGTATGCTGTTCAGGCCTGGTGCCCCATGTAGTCTGCCCTTAGCTATGACCTTGAAAATGTCTTCTTCAGAGTATTGTGTGAATTATTGATATATTGCAATGTTGCCCTTTGAGGTTCTTCCTAACGCTTTGGGGGTCGTAACTGTTAAGTGCGCTCGGTTGTTCTGTTTTTGTGAACCTCCTAGTTCTATAGGTAAGGTTTGGTCTGCTAGAGTAGTTGATCTCGACTGCGTTCTTGTGTTTTGGTCCTTAGCTAGAGGGAAGTTTGGAAATCCCTGCACCGCGATCTCCCTCTCAGTTGTTATTGAGAAGGTGGTGATTAGGTGATGTGCCCAAGCTGGCTCTGTAACAGAGGTCACGCTTATTCCATTTGACGTTATTACAAGGGAGTTTACTTGATCGCAAAAAGCTCTAGTGTTTGATTGTTTAGCACTATATAGGAGTTTCAACCAAAAATTAACCTGCAGCGTTCGGTTATCCTCCCAGATTTGTTTTTTATACTGCTTCTTAAGTTGTTGTATTTGTTTTCATGTCTTTTTAGATTTATTATGACCCCTTGGGGATCTCATAGCGCCTCTTGTTTTTTTCCTTAAATTTCTAGCTGTTTGACTCAGGAATCTGCGATGGTCGATCTTCGTACTTCGATGCAAATTTGTTGTTGTAGCTTCCTGGGAAAGATTTGTTACTAAGGTGGCCCAGGATTCTATCATCAAGCCTTTTTGTAAATCTTGAGTTGCTATCAGTTCCTTTGCCCTCAAGGCGATTTGGGGGAGTGTACAATTTGTCCATCGTAATCGTTTAAGGTTTATCATTGTTGTGGATCTAACCTCAGTTGGTGCTTTCCGATGCCTTGGGAACGAGGTTACCAGTTCAAGATGTTGGCATGAATGGTCACTTTGGGTAGTATATATGATCGAAAACGCCTTTATTTGCGCTAGCAGCGGTAAAGTAACAATTGTGTAGTCTATAATGGAGCTAACATTGGGACCATGATAAGTGCAGATCGGAGGTTTGTCCTGTGCCACTCTACCTTTTAATACTCGCATCCCTAAGTGTTCAAGATCTGTCACTAATTGCTGCCCACCAGAATCAGACCGTTTAAAGGTAGGATGGACTTGGGTTTTTATTGCCCAGGTTGCGTTCGCTGAAGTTATGTTGTCATCTTCCTCTGGGATGTGAATTAAATTTGAATTGAAGTCTCCTGTTAGTATTGTTTCCCACATGGGTTTTCTGAACCGAAGTTCTGCTGGGGTAGCGATTAGTGTTTTAAATAACTATTTTTTGATCTTTTGTTTTGGGTGTGCGTAGAGATTGATAAGGATAATGGTGCTCGCAGCTTTGTTAGATCATAAGTCCATTTTTATTATTTGCATATCCATTGTTGTGGTGGGCAATTGGACAGATGTGATATTTAGTGTTGTGGAAATGTAAACGGCAAGGCCGCCCTTCTGTCTACCGTACCGCTGGGTTCTTGTAGCCTATAAATGATGAAGAATGCACCTTGGGACCTGCACTGGGGCTATTAGACCATGTTTCTTTGAGGGTTACTATTTCGTAGTTTTTTCAATTCTCAGGAGGTGCATTGTTCTGTAGGTCACACTTTGCACCTGCTATATTCCATGACAGGATGTTTATTGGCAGGTGCTCTGGTGTTCTGCGTGTCATTAGGGGTCATTCTCTTCATGTTTCTGGTCTTGATCTGCAAAGTTTTGTGTGTATTGTGTCTTGTGTCTGCCTTACTGCACTCTTTTCCTCTCACGCTTCGTAGTACTGAATGAAATGGTTCGATGCTGGGATGATTGAGCATAGTGTTATGCAGGGGTACGGGGTAACGTCGTTTTGGAGGAATAGACAGAGATATGCCCCAAGCCTCAAACTGTGGGGCAGTGATTAGAATAGCTGAATCCATTTCTTCAGTCTTCCAAGTTGAGAGGGTTATTTCCATTCCTTTGTTGTCCTCCTGTTCGATGAACTGTAGTGCAAGTAGGTCTGTTGAAGATAGGTGCTTTAATGTTGAGAGGGCTGCCATTAGGCTCAGGACGTTTCCTCTGTTTGAATAGTCTTGTGGTCCTTGTGATGTGTAGTGTGGAGTTAATAGTATCAGGTTGTTTAAATGTTGTGTTGGGTCATTAATTCGTAAATGAGATGCAGGTGCTGGACTAAGGCTTTGATTTCGAGTCTGCCCATTAGATTCTTGGCCTCTCTCTTTTTTGCGTTGTAGGTTTATTTTTATCAATACCTGGTTGCTTGCTTCTCTGCCAGGTTGGTGCCCTCTCTGTAATATGATTTCTCGTTCTCCTCTACAGGGGTTGATTATCTCGATGAGGGACGTGGGTCATGAACTGGGCTATTGTAAGTGGAACGGGACTCTTTTGTATTATTGGCTGTCATTCTGCGGAGGTTTGTCGATCCGTTGCAATTCTTTATTCAATGTGTCCTCAGTTGTAATTATATTGCTCGTGGAGGGCAATGTTTTGCTGTCTATGGGCTTTGTTATTGCTGCTTGAGTTGTATTTGGCCAGGGCCCTTTACTCGAAGACCTCTCGTTTGCTTTATTTGAACCATTTGATCCAGATAATTCTCCAGATGATACGCCTGACATCTCCAATGTCACCAGTTGATTGTTGAAGTACAACTCCCCTTCCTCTTATGACCTCGTTTTGTTGCGATGGCAATTAAGGACCGTTTTGTTTTCCACCTTAAAGTTGAACATAGGCTAAATTCTAGTCACCTGTTGGTCTTTTTCCTTATTATTATGAGGTTGCTTTCTGGCCTTCCTTGTACGTTTATTCTGACTTTTCGTTAGAGAGGGAGGCGGTGTATTTGAATGGTCAGTCAGGGACTTTGTTGGCCGGTCCGTTAAGCTTCAGTGCGCTTCATCATAAATAACAGGTGGTGGTTCTGTAACAGATACCTTGTCGTCTTTTCCCTATGAGTGTGTCCATTTATCAGTTGCTAAGAAGTTGTTGCTTTAAGTTTTTAGCGGAGTTGAAGGTTTTGGTATTTTTTCCCCGTTTGATGAGTCACTCACTTCTATACTGTGGGGCACGAGTGGCTGGACGGGCTGTTTGCATTCCTATAGGATATGCATTAGAATAATTGGTAGTTCACTTCGTTTTTCAACTATTGGGCAACACGCACAGTTAGTTACCGGAACTGAAAGAGGTGTGTTGTTTTTACCAATTATTAGGCTCGTCAATGAGTCAAGTTTGGTGTTTATACCAGAGATGCAGGTTTGAGAGATCTTCCATTTTTACATCGGATATATAATTATTTTCCGTAGGTTGGTGACTAATGTTCAAGTGCTTGTCATTTCGCTCCATTGTAAACCTGCAAGTTTGGGCATGCTTTCTTTGTCCGATTTGTCCTCCTGTTTGGTCTGCTGATCATTATTTGTTTTGTTTTTATTGTTATTATTAATTTGCTGGACTAATGACGTCTTTGTTTGGCTGCTCGAGCGAACCTGATATTTCTATTATTGATTCTTTTTGATCTTTCAGTTGGAGTGTCAGTTGATCACTGGATTGTACATAACTGGGTTCTTGGTGATAGTTCCTATTGCCTGCATTAAATCCATGTTGTTTGTTATTGAGAGAGACTCCATCCAGGGAGCGCTGGAATTTTCTGCATTATGGGCGACTTCCTGGGTTTTGTTTTTGCTAATTGTTGCCTAGGAGTGGAATGGTCATTGGGTTTTTTTGCGTTGCAGGTGACCTCTAGGGTATTATCTGTCACTCGTTCAAACCTGGGCATGAAATGGGCTGCATTTCTAATATGCACTTGAGCTTGGATGACTTGCCTCATACTGCCACAGCAGTTTGGTTTTTCGGCCTCCGGTTGCGTATCAGCTGCCATTAAATTTAGATTTCTGGTGTGGCTTGAGACCGTTCCCTTTGCCTTTGCTATCGGTGTATGCCCTGCCCTTTAAATCCTCATCCTGTATGGAGTCTAATTTATGCGGCGTCAGGGGTTTGGGAAGTCCTGTGATATTGTCCGGTATTGAGTAAATAACTGCTGTTGAATCCTTTAAAAACTTTAATTTTCCAGTCTGGTTCATCGATCCAAAAATGGAGTATATTGGTGATATTAGTGTTGCTCCAGAAGTTTGAGGTGGTTTCGACAAGCTTCCCGGGGAGGGGGTCTTGACGCTTTTTAGGTCTCGCTGAGACAGCGCAAGCTGTCTCTTTTTAGGTCTCGCTGAGACAGCGCAAGCTGTCTCTTTGTTAGGTCTCGCTGAGACAGCGCAAGCTGTCTCTTTGAGACATTTTGTAAGTGGGTTTTCAAAAGTGCTACCCACATGATTTGGCAGGCCTAAAGCTTGAGTGCACGATGACGTGCACGTGCACAGCTGCTGCTCGCACTCCCTCCTCCCTTCTCCCCCTCCCTTTTCGTCAGCTTCAGGCTCCTTTGATGCTGGCATTCCCCCCTCCCTTCTCGCCCAGCCCTTCTTGTCACCTCAGCTTGTTTATTCGCGTGGTCGTGTCACTTTCACGGCCAATGCTTGTTTTTAAATACACATTGGCAGGGTGTAGACTTTGTTTTAGTATGCATACTGCCATCTACTGGCCAATCTTTTATTTAAGTTTGCATTGACGGCGCTTTCATGGTTTTCCTGACCTCCTGCGCCCCCGAGTTTAGGAGTCATCTCTTTCCTCCAAGGGGACCTGCCCACAGGTGCTCGCTGCTGCCTCGGATTTTAAGCACAAGACATGCAAGAACTTCTAAATGCTTATCACCCGCTACTTGATAAAAGCTAGCAATTGATTCAAATGTATTTTTCCTCAGCAGCTCGGGCACGGCACTTAAATCAATTTATTGTGTAAAGATGCAAACTATGTAGGGATGCCTCGCCTTCCTAATGTCTTGAAGTTACCAGGTAGAACAAGTATTAAGTACATAACATTGGCAGACAAACCAATGATATTTTAGGTGGAATGCTTTCTTTAAGGCCCATTTAATTGGGAATGATATCAAATTGTTCCCCTTTGCAGGGTCGGCGCCAACCTTAAATCATTCTCTGAATGGTGAACTTCACCATAAATTAAACTTAAAGCAAGAACCTGAGCCCAAACAATAAGCTAGTCATTGCTCAGGGTAGGGAGAGTTTGTGCTTAGGTTGTTAAAAAAAAGTTTCTCTCACTTTAAAATGTCTTTGTTTCTCCTATATAGAGGTTTCACATCCTTCCAACCTTTGAACGTTTAGCACAATTTGTTTTTGAGAAATCGCTGCACCTTCCTTCCAAACCTCTCTACCTGTCTGCCTCATTAATTGTTTCCTTTTGTTTTTGTTTGAAGGGGCCTTGGACAGTCGTTTAGAAGATTAATGACAGATTGGAGAATGTGTTACAGAGGTTGCGATGAATGGCCCGTTTGCAGTGTTAGGCTGGGGACATAAGTGTTTATTTCTGTTCTATTTCTTTTTTATGTTGTACAGACTATTGATTATGATTTGCTTTAAATTGCATGCTTTATTTTTTTACTCTTTCCTCTCGTCGTTTTTTTTCTCATTTACTATTCTGCTGCCCACTGCCTGGCTGAAGCTGTGTTGGGAAATAGTACATGAAGCCAACCATCTTGGCTTTAAATGGTTCAGGGAACGAGGAAAAGATGTTTGTGTTCGTTCTCCTCCCCACTGCACTGCCTTTATGTCCTCTGTCTTGTGTCCAATTTCCTGTTGCTTGGCTGCGGTGCCATCTCCCTTGATCTGACTTTCCTTTTGCAGCTGCTGGTTATGTTCTGTGATATGTGCCTTGGCGCATAGAGTGACTTCACTTTAGTAATCCAAGCAGGGGCGTAACAAACACCCCCGCAGCCCCCGCGGTGCGGGGGGCCCCCAGTCTTTGGTTAGGTGAAGGGGGCCCCCTCAGCTCTTCGGTAAAGAGCTGGGAGAGAAATGCTTGCTGTAAAAAGCAGGTGCAGTCTGCAGCCTGCTCAGAGCTCCTCGCGCTGACCCAGGGCAGGACTGAAGAGAAACAAAGTAACAAATTACATTGTTTCTCTTCAGCCAGAGCCCGGCCGGAAAAGGGATGGGGTGGGGGCCCCAGAGAGAGCATTCCCCACTGGCACAGCCTCTGAGAAGGGATGAGGCAACAGAGTGTTGGCGGAGAAGGTGTGCAGCTCCAGGGACAGGACTCTGCTGGGACACATTGGAAGGTAAGCAAGCATTGGAAATGCAATTGGCTTCGCAGTCTCCCTGGATGGCACAGAGTGTTTCCTCTGTGGCCTGCAGTGTCCCCGATGCTGATAGTGAACATGGAAACGTTCCCAGATCTCCACAGAAGAGAGAAAAAAAAATGACTCAAGAATGTTTGAAAATGGATGTACGTGTAGAAAATGACAGAGAATACTTTTTTAAATAGTTCAATATAGCGTAAGCTCGCCCCCAAGGTATTGGAGCGCTTTACACGAGCACCAGTTACATTACATGGATATTTCTTTTTCTATGCAGCGCAGGAAAAAATAAGTTTGTTTATTCCTATCACCTTTCCTGACCCCTGCAGCTGCTTATCACATCAGGCTGTGACACAAAGTTTGACTAATGGTGTAGGTAAGAGAATGTGTTACCCTTTGTTTTTCTTTTTAAAATCTGCACAGGCCCAGCAGGACACATACTTCGTGAGTGCTTCATTTAAACAGTTTTTATCATTATCATGGCTGATGCAGGACAACAATAAGACAATGCAAAATGCCCAGATAACGCTGGTGCTAAATGATCCTGCTGGAGAGAAATCATTTGTCTGTTAGTAGTTTTTAATTGTAGATGAACTGTATTTTATGTGGAAGCTCAGTGGGTTACTGCCTTTGTCACAGAGATCCCTGTGCTACTTGCAGTTCAGTAGTTACAATCCTAACATAGGACAGTGACCAATGACCTGTCATCAAACAGCTGCAGACAAACATGAATGGTATAGTTAGAACTTCGCTTTCTTTTTTTGTGATATAGTTAGAACTTATCCAGTCTTTCATTATTCTAATGTTGCTAAAATGAGTAAGTGTGGGCAGATATACATTTTTATCAGTAAAGCTGACCCCCATGGAATACTCTTTAAATCCTGAGCTTGTGTTTCCCCAGACCAAACCCTCTTAAAATATACTGCCCACCAGTATGGATGACATGTGATTCCTACACCTTGTAATCCTCATTGGCTTATGTGACATTCCCTGTAGACTGATTTACATACTTGTATGATTCACTGTCTCTGTATAATGTGTGCGTGGTTTAAAGTACTGACACACGCTACACTGATATGAGTAGCGCTACACAACAAATGAAATGCATATGAGAGAGGCGCTACGTAAAGATGAGGAGCACTGTTGGAGGGTTACACAAGGCCACACTTATTTTTTAAGCACGGGGTTATTAAGTGATTTGCCCAGAATCACAGGATGTTGAACCAACGCTGAGACTCGAGCATGATCCCCCAGTTCCAAAGCCAGCATCTCTGGCTGTTATGCCACATTCCATTTGGATCAGTGGTCTTCCCAGCTGCAAAGGAAGGGAGAACATGTCTGTGGTTGTTGCACATTTTTGAGCGACATTTGAGACCAAGTGCAAAACTATCTGGAGCCTTCAGCAAAATTCTATTTTTATGTTTTTTGCTCCCTCCTTAGAATGAATTGGTAATATTTGATGCTTTTGGTGTCAATTTGGTACTGTCTGGTGCTGGCACCCTCGGCACCTGCCTAGTATTATTAACTCGCTTTATCATCAGCCCTTTATTTACTTTTAGACTCTGGCCATGGGCGTACATATCAATGGTTCAGCATGTGCAGTGGCATCGGGTCCTAGGAATGGGAGGGGCACACTGACTATAGCTTTCTTTCACTACCCAACCAGGAGCCAGGGAGCAATTTTCACCTCCTTAAATGAGGGCGCGTGAGGCTCGTGCTACGCCACTGACTCCAGCTTAACTGAAAAACTCACATTTTAGGGGCCTCCAGAGTACTATAGAGTTGGGGAAAGTCATTCCCAGGTTCCACAGCACAAAACCTTCATTTTCTTTTTTTTAAATACATTTTAGGTATCCAGTTTCTGCCCATGCTGTGCACTTTTTATTTTATGTTTGTTTTGCTATGAATTCTATTTCTTGTTATTCACATTGGTAATATTTTTTATTGAATAATCCAATAAAGAGCAGGTTATGAATTGGTACTTAAAGTCTAATGATGCATAGAATGAGCCCAGAACAGCAACGAAATGCTAAAAATAATAGAGATATATTCAGGGAAATGAATGGGACTGGAGTGTAGCAAACTATCACCAGAGTCATATGGGAGAGAGTAGGACACACATAAGAATGGAAGGACATTGTGGGTCGGAAGGGGAGAATCCATGTAAGATGTCATATCTAATAAGCGTTGGCAAAGCCAATAGGTCTGACGTTGGTTGGAGGACTATTGGCTGTACCATTGTATGTTTCTTTTGCTGTAGTTTATTATGAATTTATTGTTCCAAGATGGCTAATGGATGCTGAGAGAAGAAAGACATGAAGGAATCATTGAAATACGAAAGGGTGTAAATACAGCGGGTGGACAGCGGTGTATGAGAGACAATGAAATACTTCAGGGTGTAAATACAGTGGGTGGACAGTGGTGTATGAGAGACAATGAAATACAGGGTGTAAATGCAGTGGGTGGACAGTGGTGTATGAGAGACAATGAAATACTACAGGGTGTAAATACAGTGGGTGGACAGTGGTGTATGAGAGACAGTGAAATATGAAAGGGTGTAAATACAGCAGGTGGACAGTGGTGTATAACAGACAATGAAATACTACAGGGTGTAAATACAGTGGGTGGATAGAAATGTATGAGTGACAATGAAATACAAGGTGTTAATACTGTAGGTGGACAGTGGTGAATAAGAGACAATGAAATACTACAGGGCGTAAATACAGTAGGTGGACAGTGGTGTATGAGAGACAATGAAATGCGAAAGGGTGTAAATACTGTAAGTGGACAGTGGTGTATGAGATACAATGAAATATTACAGGGTGTAAATACAGTGGGTGGACAACGGTGTATGAGAGACAATGAAATACAGGGTGTAAATACAGTGGGTGCGACAGCAGTGTATGAGAGACAATGAATTACAGGGTGTAAATACAGTAGGTGGACAGTGGTGTATGAGAGACAATGAATTACAGGGTGTAAATACAGTAGGTGGACAGTGGTGAATGAGACACAATGAACTACTACAGGGTGTAAATACAGTAGGTGGACAGTGGTGCATAAGACAATGAAATACTGGGTGTAAATACAGAAGGTGGACAAGGGTGAATGAGAGACAATGAAATACTACAGGGCGTAAATACAGTAGGTGGACAGTGGTGAATAAGAGACAATGAAATACTAAAGGGTGTAAATACAGTAGGTGGACAGTGGTGAATAAGAGACAATGAAATACTGGGTGTAAATACAGTAGGTGGACAGTGGTGAATGAGAGACAATAAAATACTACAGGGTGTAAATACAGTGGGTGGACAGTGGTGTATGAGAGACAATGAAATACAGGGTGTAAATACAGTAGGTGGACAGTGGTGCATAAGACAATGAAATACTGGGTGTAAATACAGAAGGTGGACAGTGGTGAATAAGAGACAATGAAATACTACAGGGTGTAAATACAGTGGGTGGACAGTGGTGAATGAGAACCAATGAAATACTACAGGGTGTAAATACAGTGGGTGGACAGCGGTGTATGAGAGACAATGAATTACGGGGTGTAAATACAGTAGGTGGACAGTGGTGTATGAGAGACAATGAAATACTAAAGGGTGTAAATACAGTAGGTGGACAGTGGTGAATAAGAGACAATGAAATACTGGGTGTAAATACACAAGGTGGACAGTGGTGAATGAGAGACAATGAAATACTACAGGGTGTAAATACAGTGGGTGGACAGTGGTGTATGAGAGACAATGAAATACAGGGTGTAAATGCAGTGGGTGGACGGTGGTGTATGAGAGACAATGAAATACTACAGGGTGTAAATACAGTGGGTGGACAGTGGTGTATGAGAGACAGTGAAATATGAAAGGGTGTAAATACAGCAGGTGGACAGTGGTGTATAACAGACAATGAAATACTACAGGGTGTAAATACAGTGGGTGGATAGAAATGTATGAGTGACAATGAAATACAAGGTGTTAATACTGTAGGTGGACAGTGGTGAATAAGAGACAATGAAATACTACAGGGCGTAAATACAGTAGGTGGACAGTGGTGTATGAGAGACAATGAAATGCGAAAGGGTGTAAATACTGTAAGTGGACAGTGGTGTATGAGATACAATGAAATATTACAGGGTGTAAATACAGTGGGTGGACAACGGTGTATGAGAGACAATGAAATACAGGGTGTAAATACAGTGGGTGCGACAGCAGTGTATGAGAGACAATTAATTACAGGGTGTAAATACAGTAGGTGGACAGTGGTGTATGAGAGACAATGAATTACAGGGTGTAAATACAGTAGGTGGACAGTGGTGAATGAGACACAATGAACTACTACAGGGTGTAAATACAGTAGGTGGACAGTGGTGCATAAGACAATGAAATACTGGGTGTAAATACAGAAGGTGGACAAGGGTGAATGAGAGACAATGAAATACTACAGGACGTAAATACAGTAGGTGGACAGTGGTGAATAAGAGACAATGAAATACTAAAGGGTGTAAATACAGTAGGTGGACAGTGGTGAATAAGAGACAATGAAATACTGGGTGTAAATACAGTAGGTGGACAGTGGTGAATGAGAGACAATAAAATACTACAGGGTGTAAATACAATGGGTGGACAGTGGTGTATGAGAGACAATGAAATACAGGGTGTAAATACAGTAGGTGGACAGTGGTGCATAAGACAATGAAATACTGGGTGTAAATACAGAAGGTGGACAGTGGTGAATAAGAGACAATGAAATACTACAGGGTGTAAATACAGTGGGTGGACAGTGGTGAATGAGAACCAATGAAATACTACAGGGTGTAAATACAGTGGGTGGACAGCGGTGTATGAGAGACAATGAATTACGGGGTGTAAATACAGTAGGTGGACAGTGGTGTATGAGAGACAATGAAATACTAAAGGGTGTAAATACAGTAGGTGGACAGTGGTGAATAAGAGACAATGAAATACTGGGTGTAAATACACAAGGTGGACAGTGGTGAATGAGAGACAATGAAATACTACAGGGTGTAAATACAGTGGGTGGACAGTGGTGTATGAGAGACAATGAAATACAGGGTGTAAATACAGTAGGTGGACAGTGGTGCATAAGACGATGAAATACTGGGTGTAAATACAGAAGGTGGACAGTGGTGAATAAGAGACAATGAAATACTGGGTGTAAATACAGTAGGTGGACAGCGGTGAATAAGAGACAATGAAATACTGGGTGTAAATACAGTAGGTGGACAGTGGTGCATAAGACAATGAAATACTGGGTGTAAATACAGAAGGTGGACAAGGGTGAATGAGAGATAATGAAATACTACAGGGTGTAAATACAGTAGGTGGACAGTGGTGAATAAGAGACAATGAAATACTAAAGGGTGTAAATACAGTAGGTGGACAGTGGTGAATAAGAGACAATGAAATACTACAGGGTGTAAATACAGTGGGTGGACAGTGCTGAATGAGAACCAATGAAATACTACAGGGTGTAAATACAGTGGGTGGACAGCGGTGTATGAGAGACAATGAATTACAGGGTGTAAATACAGTAGGTGGACAGTGGTGTATGAGAGACAATGAAATACTAAAGGGTGTAAATACAGTAGGTGAACAGTGGTGAATAAGAGACAATGAAATATTACAGGGTGTAAATACAGTGGGTGGACAGTGGTGAATGAGAACCAATGAAATACTACAGGGTGTAAATACAGTGGGTGGACAGCGGTGTATGAGAGACAATGAACTACAGGGTGTAAATACAGTAGGTGGACAGTGGTGTATGAGAGACAATGAAATACTAAAGGGTGTAAATACAGTAGGTGGACAGTGGTGAATAAGAGACAATGAAATACTGGGTGTAAATACAGTAGGTGGACAGCGGTGAATAAGAGACAATGAGATACTAAAGGGTGTAAATACAGTGGGTGGACAGTGGTGTATGAGAGACAATGAAATACAGGGTGTAAATACAGTAGGTGGACAGCGGTGAATAAGAGACTATGAAATACTGGGTGTAAATGCAGTAGGTGGACTGTGGTGAATAAGACAATGAAATACTGGGTGTAAGTACAGTAGGTGGACAGTGGTGTATGAGAGGCAAATAAATACTACTGGGTGTAAATACAGTAGGTGGACAGTGGTGTATGAGAGACAATGAAATACTACAGGGTGTAAATACAGTAGGTGGA